>NW_027436371.1:0-223000 GCF_964199755.1 Larus michahellis | reverse complement strand
AGGCACGGCTTTCCCTCCTGGCTCTTCGGGCGTGGGAGCTGTGGACAGAGCCGCGGCCCTACCCGAAAATGCTTCGCAGGCTGGCGCGGCGGCGCCACGTAGGCGACGGTGGCGCCGAGGCTGACGGCCGCCGGAAACCCCGCAGCCCCACGGGCTGTGGGGCCACGCGAGCGGCTGCCAAAGAGCTTTCCAACGAGGCACGGCTTTCCCTCCTGGCTCTTCGGGCATGGGAGCTGTGGCCAGAGCCGCGGCCCTACCGGAAAATGCTTCGCAGGCTGGTGCGGCAGCGCTACGTACGCGCAGGTGGCGCCGAGGCTGACGGCTGACGGAAAGCCCGCAGCCCCACGGGCTGTGGGGCCACGCGAGCGGCTGCCAAAGAGCTTTCCAACGAGGCACGGCTTTCCCTCCTGGCTCTTCGGGCGTGGGAGCTGTGGCCAGAGCCGCGGCCCTACCGGAAAATGCTTTGGGGGCTGGCGCGGCGGCGCCAGGTGGGCGCCGGTGACAACGAGGCTGACGGCCGCCGCAAAGCCCGCAGCCCCACGGGCTGTGGGGCCACGCGAGCGGCTGCCAAAGAGCTTTCCAACGAGGTACGGCTTTCCCTCCTGGCTCTTCGGGCGTGGGAGCTGTGGCCAGAGCCGCGGCCCTACCGGAAAATGCTTCGGGGGCTGGCGCTGCGGCGCCAGGTGGGTGCCGGTGGCGCTAAGGCTGACGGCCGGCGCAAAACCCGCAGCCCCACGGGCTGTGGGGCCACGCGAGCGGCTGCCAAAGAGCTTTCCAACGAGGCATGGCTTTCCCTCCTGGCTCTTCGGGCGTGGGAGCTGTGGCCAGAGCCGCGGCCCTACCGGAAAATCCTTCGGGGGCTGGCGTGGCGGTGCCAGGTGGGCGCCGGTGGCGCCGAGGCTGACGGCCGCCGGAAAGCCCGCAGCCCCACGGGCTGTGGGGCCACGCGAGCGGCTGCCAAAGAGCTTTCCAACAAGGCACGGCTTTCCCTCCTGGCTCTTCGGGCGTGGGAGCTGTGGCCAGAGCCGCGGCCCTACCGGAAAATGCTTCGGGGGCTGGCGCTGCGGCGCCAGGTGGGTGCCGGTGGCGCTAAGGCTGAAGGCCGCCGCAAAACCCGCAGCCCCACGGACTGTGGGGCCACGCGAGCGGCTGCCAAAGAGCTTTCCAACGAGGCACGGCTTTCCCTCCTGGCTCTTCGGGCGTGGGAGCTGTGGCCAGAGCCGCGGCCCTACCGGAAAATGCTTCGCAGGCTGGCGCGGAGGCGCCAGGTGGGCGCCAGTGGCGCCGAGGCTGACGGCCGCCGCAAAGCCCGCAGCCCCACGGGCTGTGGGGCCACGCGAGCGGCTGCCAAAGAGCTTTCCAACGAGGCACGGCTTTCCCTCCTGGCTCTTCGGGCGTGGGAGCTGTGGCCAGAGCCGCGGCCCTACCGGAAAATGCTTGGAAGGCGGGCGCGGCGGCGCCAGGTGGGCGCCGGTGGCACCGAGGCTGACGGCCACCAGAAAGCTAGGAGCCCCACGGGCTGTGGGGCCACGCGAGCGGCTGCCAAAGAGCTTTCCAACGAGGCACGGCTTTCCCTCCTGGCTCTTCGGGCATGGGAGCTGTGGCCAGAGCCGCGGCCCTACCGGAAAATGCTTCGGGGGCTGGCGCGGCGGTGCCAGGTGGGCGCCGGTGACAACGAGGCTGACGGCCGCCGGAAAGCCCGCAGCCCCACGGGCTGTGGGGCCACGCGAGCAGCTGCCAAAGAGCTTTCCAACGAGGCACGGCTTTCCCTCCTGGCTCTTCGGGCGTGGGAGCTGTGGACAGAGCCGCGGCCCTACCGGAAAATGCTTCGCAGGCTGGCGCGGCGGCGCCACGTAGGCGCCGGTGGCGCCGAGGCTGACGGCCGCCGGAAAGCCCGCAGCCCCACGGGCTGTGGGGCCACGCGAGCGGCTGCCAAAGAGCTTTCCAACGAGGCACGGCTTTCCCTCCTGGCTCTTCGGGCATGGGAGCTGTCGCCAGAGCCGCGGCCCTACCGGAAAATGCTTCGCAGGCTGGTGCGGCAGCGCTACGTACGCGCAGGTGGCGCCGAGGCTGACGGCTGACGGAAAGCCCGCAGCCCCACGGGCTGTGGGGCCACGCGAGCGGCTGCCAAAGAGCTTTCCAACGAGGTACAGCTTTCCCTCCTGGCTCTTCGGGCGTGGGAGCTGTGGCCAGAGCCGCGGCCCTACCGGAAAATGCTTTGGGGGCTGGCGCGGCGGCGCCAGGTGGGCGCCGGTGGCGCCGAGGCTGACGGCCGCCGGAAAGCCCGCAGCCCCACGGGCTGTGGGGCCACGCGAGCGGCTGCCAAAGAGCTTTCCAACGAGGCACGGCTTTCCCTCCTGGCTCTTCGGGCGTGGGAGCTGTGGCCAGAGCCGCGGCCCTACCGGAAAATGCTTCGGGGGCTGGCGCTGCGGCGCCAGGTGGGTGCCGGTGGCGCTAAGGCTGAAGGCCGCCGCAAAACCCGCAGCCCCACGGGCTGTGGGGCCACGGGAGTGGCTGCCAAAGAGCTTTCCAACGAGGCACGGCTTTCCCTCCTGGCTCTTCGGGCGTGGGAGCTGTGGCCAGAGCCGCGGCCCTACCGGAAAATCCTTCGGGGGCTGGCGCGGCGGCGCCAGGTGGGCGCCGGTGGCAACGAGGCTGACGGCCGCCGCAAAGCCCGCAGCCCCACGGTGTGTGGGGCCACGCGAGCGGCTGCCAAAGAGCTTTCCAACGAGGCAAGGCTTTCCCTCCTGGCTCTTCGGGCGTGGGAGCTGTGGACAGAGCCGCGGCCCTACCGGAAAATGCTTCGCAGGCTGGCGCGGCGGCGCCACGTGGGCGCCGGTGGTGCCGAGGCTGACGGCCGCCGGAAAGCCCGCAGCCCCACGGGCTGTCGGGCCACGCGAGCGGCTGCCAAAGAGCTTTCCAACAAGGCACGGCTTTTCCTCCTGGCTCTTCGGGCGTGGGAGCTGTGGCCAGAGCCGCGGCCCTACCGGAAAATGCTTCGCAGGCTGGCGCGGCGGCGCCACGTGGGCGCCGGTGGCGCCGAGGCTGACGGCCGCCGGAAAGCCCGCAGCCCCACGGGCTGTGGGGCCACGCGAGCGGCTGCCAAAGAGCTTTCCAACGAGGCACGGCTTTCCCTCCTGGCTCTTCGGGCGTGGGAGCTGTGGCCAGAGCCGCGGCCCTACCGGAAAATGCTTCGGGGGCTGGCGCGGCGGCGCCAGGTGGGCGCCGGTGGCGCCGAGGCTGACGGCCGCCGGAAAGCCCGCAGCCCCACGGGCTGTGGGGCCACGCGAGCGGCTGCCAAAAAGCTTTCCAACGAGGCACGGCTTTCCCTCCTGGCTCTTCGGGCGTGGGAGCTGTGGCCAGAGCCGCGGCCCTACCGGAAAATGCTTGGCAGGCTGGCGCGGCGGCGCCACGTAGGCGCCGGTGGCGCCGAGGCTGACGGCCGCCGGAAAGCCCGCAGCCCCACGGGCTGTGGGGCCACGCGAGCGGCTGCCAAAGAGCTTTCCAACGAGGCACGGCTTTCCCTCCTGGCTCTTCGGGCGTGGGAGCTGTGGCCAGAGCCGCGGCCCTACCGGAAAATGCTTCGGGGGCTGGCGCGGCGGCGCCAGGTGGGCGCTGGTGGCGCCGAGGCTGACGGCCGCCGGGAAGCCCGCAGCCCCACGGGCTGTGGGGCCATGCAAGCGGCTGCCAAAGAGCTTTGCAACGAGGCACGGCTTTCCCTCCTGGCTCTTCGGGTGTGGGAGCTGTGGCCAGAGCCGCGGCCCTACCGGAAAATGCTTCGCAGGCTGGCGCTGCGGCGCCAGGTGGGCGCCGGTGGCGCCGAGGCTGACGGCCGCCGGAAAGCCCGCAGCCCCATGTGCTGTGGGGCCACGCGAGCGGCTGCCAAAGAGCTTTCCAACAAGGCATGGCTTTTCCTCCTGGCTCTTCGGGCGTGGGAGCTGTGGCCAGAGCCGCGGCCCTACCGGAAAATGCTTCGCAGGCTGGCGCGGCGGCGCCACGTGGGCGCCGGTGGCGCCGAGGCTGACGGCCGCCGCAAAGCCCGCAGCCCCACGGTGTGTGGGGCCACGCGAGCGGCTGCCAAAGAGCTTTCCAACAAGGCACGGCTTTCCCTCCTGGCTCTTCGGGCGTGGGAGCTGTGGCCAGAGCCGCAGCCCTACCGGAAAATGCTTCGCAGGCTGGCGCGGCGGCGCCACGTGGGCGCCGGTGGCGCCGAGGCTGACGGCCGCCGGAAAGCCCGCAGCCCCACGGGCTGTGGGGCCACGCGAGCGGCTGCCAAAGAGCTTTCCAACGAGGCACGGCTTTTCCTCCTGGCTCTTCAGGCGTGGGAGCTGTGGCCAGAGCCACGGCCCTACCGGAAAATGGTTCGCAGGCTGGCGTGGCGGCGCCACGTGGGCGCAGGTGGCGCCGAGGCTGACGGCCGCCGCAAAGCCCGCAGCCCCACGGCGTGTGGGGCCACGCGAGCGGCTGCCAAAGAGCTTTCCAACAAGGCACGGCTTTCCCTCCTGGCTCTTCGGGCGTGGGAGCTGTGGCCAGAGCCGCGGCCCTACCGGAAAATGATTCGGGGGCTGGCGCGGTGGCGCAACGTAGGCGCCGTTGGCGCTGAGGCTGACAGCCGCCGGAAAGCCCGCAGCCCCACGGGCTGTGGGGCCACGCGAGCGGCTGCCAAAGAGCTTTCCAACGAGGCACGGCTTTCCCTCCTGGCTCTTCGGGCGTGGGAGCTGTGGCCAGAGCCGCGGCCCTACCGGAAAATGCTTCGCAGGCTGGCATGGCGGCGCCAGGTGGGCGCCGGTGGCGCCGAGGCTGACGGCCGCCGGAAAGCCCGCAGCCCCACGGGCTGTGGGGCCACGCGAGCGGCTGCCAAAGAGCTTTCCAATGAGGCACGGCTTTCCCTCCTGGCTCTTCGGGCGTGGGAGCTGTGGCCAGAGCCGCGGCCCTACCGGAAAATCCTTCGGGGGCTGGCGTGGCGGTGCCAGGTGGGCGCCGGTGGCAACGAGGCTGACGGCCGCCGGAAAGCCCGCAGCCCCACGGGCTGTGGGGTCATGCGAGCGGCTGCCAAAGAGCTTTCCAACGAGGCACGGCTTTCCCTCCTGGCTCTTCGGGCGTGGGAGCTGTGGACAGAGCCGCGGCCCTACCGGAAAATGCTTCGTAGCCTGGTGCGGCAGCAGTACGTAGGCGCCGGTGGCGCCGAGGCTGACGGCTGCCGGAAAGCCCGCAGCCCCACGGGCTGTGGGGCCACGTGAGCGGCTGCCAAAGAGCTTTCCAACAAGGCACGGCTTTCCCTCCTGGTTCTTCGGGCGTGGGAGCTGTGGCCAGAGACGCGGCCCTACCGGAAAATGCTTCGCAGGCTGGCGCGGCGGCGCCACGTAGGCGCCGGTGGCGCCGAGGCTGACGGCCGCCGGAAAGCCCGCAGCCCCACGGGCTGTGGGGCCACGCGAGCGGCTGCCAAAGAGCTTTCCAACGAGGCACGGCTTTCCCTCCTGGCTCTTCGGGCGTGGGAGCTGTGGCCAGAGCCGCGGCCCTACCGGAAAATGCTTCGCAGGCTGGCGCGGCGGCGCCACGTGGGCGCAGGTGGCGCCGACGCTGACGGCCGCCGGAAAGCCCGCTGCCCCACGGGCTGTGGGGCCACGCGAGCGGCTGCCAAAGAGCTTTCCAACAAGGCACGGCTTTCCCTCCTGGCTCTTCGGGCGTGGGAGCTGTGGACAGAGCCGCGGCCCTACCGGAAAATGCTTCGCAGGCTGGCGCGGCGGCGCCACGTAGGCGCCGGTGGCGCCGAGGCTGACGGCCGCCGGAAAGCCCGCAGCACCACGGGCTGTGGGGCCACGCGAGCGGCTGCCAAAGAGCTTTCCAACGAGGCACGGCTTTCCCTCCTGGCTCTTCGGGCGTGGGAGCTGTGGCCAGAGCCGCGGCCCTACTAGAAAATGCTTCGCAGGCTGGTGCGGCAGCGCTACGTAGGCGCAGGTGGCGCCGAGGCTGACGGCTGACGGAAAGCCCGCAGCCCCACGGGCTGTGGGGCCACGCGAGCGGCTGCCAAAGAGCTTTCCAACGAGGCACGGCTTTCCCTCCTGGCTCTTCGGGCGTGGGAGCTGTGGCCAGAGCCGCGGCCCTACCGGAAAATGCTTCGGGGGCTGGCGCTGCGGCGCCAGGTGGGTGCCGGTGGCGCTAAGGCTGACGGCCGCCGCAAAACCCGCAGCCCCACGGGCTGTGGGGCCACGCGAGTGGCTGCCAAAGAGCTTTCCAACGAGGCACGGCTTTCCCTCCTGGCTCTTCGGGCGTGGGAGCTGTGGACAGTGCCGCGGCCCTACCGGAAAATCCTTCGGGGGCTGCCGTGGCGGTGCCAGGTGGGCGCCGGTGGCAACGAGGCTGACGGCCGCCGCAAAGCCCGCAGCCCCACGGGCTGTGGGGTCATGCGAGCGGCTGCCAAAGAGCTTTCCAACGAGGCACGGCTTTCCCTCCTGGCTCTTCGGGCGTGGGAGCTGTGGACAGAGCCGCGGCCCTACCGGAAAATGCTTCGCAGGCTGGCGCAGCGGCGCCACGTGGGCGCCGGTGGCGCCGAGGCTGACGGCCGCCGGAAAGCCCGCAGCCCCACGTGCTGTGGGGCCACGCGAGCGGCTGCCAAAGAGCTTTCCAACGAGGCACGGCTTTTCCTCCTGGCTCTTCGGGCGTGGGAGCTGTGGCCAGAGCCGCGGCCCTACCGGAAAATGCTTCGCAGGCTGGCGCGGCGGCGCCACGTGGGCGCCGGTGGCGCCGAGGCTGACGGCCGCCGGAAAGCCCGCAGCCCCACGGGCTGTGGGGCCACGCGAGCAGCTGCCAAAGATCTTTCCAACAAGGCACGGCTTTCCCTCCTGGCTCTTCGGGCGTGGGAGCTGTGGCCAGAGCCGCGGCCCTACCGGAAAATGCTTCGCAGGCTGGCGCGGCGGCGCCACGTGGGCGCCGGTGGCGCCGAGGCTGACGGCCGCCGGAAAGCCCGCAGCCCCACGGGCTGTGGGGCCACGCGAGCGGCTGCCAAAGAGCTTTCCAACGAGGCACGGCTTTCCCTCCTGGCTCTTCGGGCATGGGAGCTGTGGCCAGAGCCGCGGCCCTACCGGAAAATCCTTCACGGGCTGGCGCGGCGGTGCCAGGTGGGCGCCGGTGACAACGAGGCTGACGGCCGCCGGAAAGCCCGCAGCCCCACGGGCTGTGGGGCCACGCGAGCGGCTGCCAAAGAGCTTTCCAACGAGGCACGGCTTTCCCTCCTGGCTCTTCGGGCGTGGGAGCTGTGGCCAGAGCCGCGGCCCTACCGGAAAATGCTTCGCAGGCTGGCGCTGCGGCGCCACGTAGGCACCGGTGGCGCCGAGGCTGACGGCCGCCGGAAAGCCCGCAGCCCCACGGGCTGTGGGGCCACGCGAGCGGCTGCCAAAGAGCTTTCCAACGAGGCACGGCTTTCCCTCCTGGCTCTTCGGGCGTGGGAGCTGTGGCCAGAGCCGCGGCCCTACCGGAAAATGCTTCGCAGGCTGGTGCGGCAGCGCCACGTAGGCGCAGGTGGCGCCGAGGCTGACGGCTGACGGAAAGCCCGCAGCCCCACGGGCTGTGGGGCCACGCGAGCGGCTGCCAAAGAGCTTTCCAACGAGGCACGGCATTCCCTCCTGGCTCTTCGGGCGTGGGAGCTGTGGCCAGAGCCGCGGCCCTACCGGAAAATGCTTTGGGGGCTGGCGCGGCGGCGCCAGGTGGGCGCTGGTGGCGCCGAGGCTGACGGCCGCCGCAAAGCCCGCAGCCCCACGGCGTGTGGGGCCACGCGAGCGGCTGCCAAAGAGCTTTCCAACGAGGCACGGCTTTCCCTCCTGGCTCTTCGGGCGTGGGAGCTGTGGCCAGAGCCGCGGCCCTACCGGAAAATGCTTAGCAGGCTGGCGCAGCGGCGCCAGGTGGGCGCCGGTGGCGCTAAGGCTGACGGCCGGCGCAAAACCCGCAGCCCCACGGGCTGTGGGGCCACGCGAGTGGCTGCCAAAGAGCTTTCGAACGAGGCACGGGTTTCCCTCCTGGCTCTTCGGGCGTGGGAGCTGTGGCCAGAGCCGCGGCCCTACCGGAAAATGCCTCGCAGGCTGGTGCGGCAGCGCTACGTAGGCGCAGGTGGCGCCGAGGCTGACGGCCGCCGGAAAGCCCGCAGCCCCACGGGCTGTGGGGCCACGCGAGCGGCTGCCAAAGAGCTTTCCAACGAGGCACGACTTTTCCTCCTGGCTCTTCGGGCGTGGGAGCTGTGGCCAGAGCCGCGGCCCTACCGGAAAATGCTTCGCAGGCTGGCGCGGCGGCGCCACGTGGGCGCAGGTGGCGCCGACGCTGACGGCCGCCGGAAAGCCCGCTGCCCCACGGGCTGTGGGGCCACGCGAGCGGCTGCCAAAGAGCTTTCCAACAAGGCACGGCTTTCCCTCCTGGCTCTTCGGGCGTGGGAGCTGTGGACAGAGCCGCGGCCCTACCGGAAAATGCTTCGCAGGCTGGCGCGGCGGCGCCACGTAGGCGCCGGTGGCGCCGAGGCTGACGGCCGCCGGAAAGCCCGCAGCCCCACGGGCTGTGGGGCCACGCGAGCGGCTGCCAAAGAGCTTTCCAACGAGGCACGGCTTTCCCTCCTGGCTCTTCGGGCGTGGGAGCTGTGGCCAGAGCCGCGGCCCTACTAGAAAATGCTTCGCAGGCTGGTGCGGCAGCGCTACGTAGGCGCAGGTGGCGCCGAGGCTGACGGCTGACGGAAAGCCCTCAGCCCCACGGGCTGTGGGGCCACGCGAGCGGCTGCCAAAGAGCTTTCCAACGAGGCACGGCTTTCCCTCCTGGCTCTTCGGGCGTGGGAGCTGTGGCCAGAGCCGCGGCCCTACCGGAAAATGCTTCGGGGGCTGGCGCTGCGGCGCCAGGTGGGTGCCGGTGGCGCTAAGGCTGACGGCCGCCGCAAAACCCGCAGCCCCACGGGCTGTGGGGCCACGCGAGTGGCTGCCAAAGAGCTTTCCAACGAGGCACGGCTTTCCCTCCTGGCTCTTCGGGCGTGGGAGCTGTGGACAGAGCCGCGGCCCTACCGGAAAATCCTTCGGGGGCTGGCGTGGCGGTGCCAGGTGGGCGCCGGTGGCGCCGAGGCTGACGGCCGCCGGAAAGCCCGCAGCCCCACGGGCTGTGGGGCCACGCGAGCGGCTGCCAAAGAGCTTTCCAACGAGGCACGGCTTTCCCTCCTGGCTCTTCGGGCGTGGGAGCTGTGGCCGGAGCCGCGGCCCTACCGGAAAATCCTTCGGGGGCTGGCGTGGCGGTGCCAGGTGGGCGCCGGTGGCAACGAGGCTGACGGCCGCCGGAAAGCCCGCAGCCCCACGGGCTGTGGGGTCATGCGAGCGGCTGCCAAAGAGCTTTCCAACGAGGCACGGCTTTCCCTCCTGGCTCTTCGGGCGTGGGAGCTGTGGACAGAGCCGCGGCCCTACCGGAAAATGCTTCGTAGCCTGGTGCGGCAGCAGTACGTAGGCGCCGGTGGCGCCGAGGCTGACGGCTGCCGGAAAGCCCGCAGCCCCACGGGCTGTGGGGCCACGCGAGCGGCTGCCAAAGAGCTTTCCAACAAGGCACGGCTTTCCCTCCTGGTTCTTCGGGCGTGGGAGCTGTGGCCAGAGACGCGGCCCTACCGGAAAATGCTTCGCAGGCTGGCGCGGCGGCGCCACGTAGGCGCCGGTGGCGCCGAGGCTGACGGCCGCCGGAAAGCCCGCAGCCCCACGGGCTGTGGGGCCACGCGAGCGGCTGCCAAAGAGCTTTCCAAGGAGGCACGGCTTTCCCTCCTGGCTCTTCGGGCGTGTGAGCTGTGGCCAGAGCCGCGGCCCTACCGGAAAATGCTTCGCAGGCTGGCGCGGCGGCGCCACGTGGGCGCAGGTGGCGCCGACGCTGACGGCCGCCGGAAAGCCCGCTGCCCCACGGGCTGTGGGGCCACGCGAGCGCCTGCCAAAGAGCTTTCCAACAAGGCACGGCTTTCCCTCCTGGCTCTTCGGGCGTGGGAGCTGTGGACAGAGCCGCGGCCCTACCGGAAAATGCTTCGCAGGCTGGCGCGGCGGCGCCACGTAGGCGCCGGTGGCGCCGAGGCTGACGGCCGCCGGAAAGCCCGCAGCCCCACGGGCTGTGGGGCCACGCGAGCGGCTGCCAAAGAGCTTTCCAACGAGGCACGGCTTTCCCTCCTGGCTCTTCGGGCGTGGGAGCTGTGGCCAGAGCCGCGGCCCTACTAGAAAATGCTTCGCAGGCTGGTGCGGCAGCGCTACGTAGGCGCCGGTGGCGCCGAGGCTGACGGCTGACGGAAAGCCCGCAGCCCCACGGGCTGTGGGGCCACGCGAGCGGCTGCCAAAGAGCTTTCCAACGAGGCACGGCTTTCCCTCCTGGCTCTTTGGGCGTGGGAGCTGTGGCCAGAGCCGCGGCCCTACCGGAAAATGCTTCGGGGGCTGGCGCTGCGGCACCAGGTGGGTGCCGGTGGCGCTAAGGCTGACGGCCGCCGCAAAACCCGCAGCCCCACGGGCTGTGGGGCCACGCGAGTGGCTGCCAAAGAGCTTTCCAACGAGGCACGGCTTTCCCTCCTGGCTCTTCGGGCGTGGGAGCTGTGGCCAGAGCCGCGGCCCTACCGGAAAATCCTTCGGGGGCTGGCGTGGCGGTGCCAGGTGGGCGCCGGTGGCAACGAGGCTGACGGCCGCCGGAAAGCCCGCAGCCCCACGGGCTGTGGGGTCATGCGAGCGGCTGCCAAAGAGCTTTCCAACGAGGCACGGCTTTCCCTCCTGGCTCTTCGGGCGTGGGAGCTGTGGACAGAGCCGCGGCCCTACCGGAAAATGCTTCACAGGCTGGCGCGGCGGCGCAACGTGGGCGCCGGTGGCGTCGAGGCTGAGGGCCGCCGGAAAGCCCGCAGCCCCACGTGCTGTGGGGCCACGCGAGCGGCTGCCAAAGAGCTTTCCAACGAGGCACGGCTTTTCCTCCTGGCTCTTCGGGCGTGGGAGCTGTGGCCAGAGCCGCGGCCCTACCGGAAAATGCTTCGCAGGCTGGCGCGGCGGCGCCACGTGGGCGCCGGTGGCGCCGAGGCTGACGGCCGCCGGAAAGCCCGCAGCCCCACGGTGTGTGGGGCCACGCGAGCAGCTGCCAAAGATCTTTCCAACAAGGCACGGCTTTCCCTCCTGGCTCTTCGGGCGTGGGAGCTGTGGCCAGAGCCGCGGCCCTACCGGAAAATGATTCAGGGGCTGGCGCGGTGGCGCAACGTAGGCGCCGTTGTCGCTGAGGCTGACAGCCGCCGGAAAGCCCGCAGTCCCACGGGCTGTGGGGCCACGCGAGCGGCTGCCAAAGAGCTTTCCAACGAGGCACGGCATTCCCTCCTGGCTCTCCGGGCGTGGGAGCTGTGGCCAGAGCCGCGGCCCTACCGGAAAATGCTTGGCAGGCTAGCACGGCGGTGCCAGGTGGGCGCCGGTGGCGCCAAGGCTGACGGCCGCCGGAAAGCCCGCAGCCCCACGGGCTGTGGGGCCACGCGAGCGGCTGCCAAAGAGCTTTCCAACGAGGCACGGCTTGCCCTCCTGGCTCTTCGGGCGTGGGAGCTGTGGCCAGAGCCGCGGCCCTACCGGAAAATGCTTCGCAGGCTGGCACGGCGGCGCCAGGTGGGCGCCGGTGGCGCCGAGGCTGACGGCTGACGGAAAGCCCGCAGCCCCACGGGCTGTGGGGCCACGCGAGCGGCTGCCAAAGAGCTTTCCAACGAGGCACGGCATTCCCTCCTGGCTCTTCGGGCGTGGGAGCTGTGGCCAGAGCCGCGGCCCTACCGGAAAATGCTTTGGGGGCTGGCGCGGCGGCGCCAGGTGGGCGCTGGTGGCGCCGAGGCTGACGGCCGGCGCAAAACCCGCAGCCCCACGGCGTGTGGGGCCACGCGAGCGGCTGCCAAAGAGCTTTCCAACGAGGCACGGCTTTCCCTCCTGGCTCTTCGGGCGTGGGAGCTGTGGCCAGAGCCGCGGCCCTACCGGAAAATGCTTAGCAGGCTGGCGCAGCGGCGCCAGGTGGGCGCCGGTGGCGCTAAGGCTGACGGCCGGCGCAAAACCCGCAGCCCCACGGGCTGTGGGGCCACGCGAGTGGCTGCCAAAGAGCTTTCGAACGAGGCACGGCTTTCCCTCCTGGCTCTTCGGGCGTGGGAGCTGTGGCCAGAGCCGCGGCCCTACCGGAAAATCCTTCGGGGGCTGGCGTGGCGGTGCCAGGTGGGCGCCGGTGGCAACGAGGCTGACGGCCGCCGGAAAGTCCGCAGCCCCACGGGCTGTGGGGTCATGCGAGCGGCTGCCAAAGAGCTTTCCAACGAGGCACGGCTTTCCCTCCTGGCTCTTCAGGCGTGGGAGCTGTGGCCAGAGCCGCGGCCCTACCGGAAAATGATTCAGGGGCTGGCGCGGTGGCGCAACGTAGGCGCCGTTGGCGCTGAGGCTGACAGCCGCCGGAAAGCCCGCAGTCCCACGGGCTGTGGGGCCACGCGAGCGGCTGCCAAAGAGCTTTCCAACGAGGCACGGCATTCCCTCCTGGCTCTTCGGGCGTGGGAGCTGTGGCCAGAGCCGCGGCCCTACCGGAAAATGCTTGGCAGGCTAGCGCGGCGGCGCCAGGTGGGCGCCGGTGGCGCCGAGGCTGACGGCCGCCGGAAAGCCCGCAGCCCCACGGCGTGTGGGGCCACGCGAGCGGCTGCCAAAGAGCTTTCCAACGAGGCACGGCTTTCCCTCCTGGCTCTTCGGGCGTGGGAGCTGTGGCCAGAGCCGCGGCCCTACCGGAAAATGCTTAGCAGGCTGGCGCAGCGGCGCCAGGTGGGCGCCGGTGGCGCTAAGGCTGACGGCCGGCGCAAAACCCGCAGCCCCACGGGCTGTGGGGCCACGCGAGTGGCTGCCAAAGAGCTTTCGAACGAGGCACGGGTTTCCCTCCTGGCTCTTCGGGCGTGGGAGCTGTGGCCAGAGCCGCGGCCCTACCGGAAAATGCCTCGCAGGCTGGTGCGGCAGCGCTACGTAGGCGCAGGTGGCGCCGAGGCTGACGGCCGCCGGAAAGCCCGCAGCCCCACGGGCTGTGGGGCCACGCGAGCGGCTGCCAAAGAGCTTTCCAACGAGGCACGGCTTTTCCTCCTGGCTCTTCGGGCGTGGGAGCTGTGGCCAGAGCCGTGGCCCTACCGGAAAATGCTTCGCAGGCTGGCGCGGCGGCGCCACGTGGGCGCAGGTGGCGCCGACGCTGACGGCCGCCGGAAAGCCCGCTGCCCCACGGGCTGTGGGGCCACGCGAGCGCCTGCCAAAGAGCTTTCCAACAACGCACGGCTTTCCCTCCTGGCTCTTCGGGCGTGGGAGCTGTGGCCAGAGCCGCGGCCCTACCGGAAAATGCTTCGCAGGCTGGCGCGGCGGCGCCACGTAGGCGCCGGTGTCGCCGAGGCTGACGGCCGCCGGAAAGCCCGCAGCCCCACGGTGTGTGGGGCCACGCGAGCGGCTGCCAAAGAGCTTTCCAACAAGGCACGGCTTTCCCTCCTGGCTCTTTGGGCGTGGGAGCTGTGGCCAGAGCCGCGGCCCTACCGGAAAATGATTCGGGGGCTGGCGCGGTGGCGCAACGTAGGCGCCGTTGGCGCTGAGGCTGACAGCCGCCGGAAAGCCCGCAGTCCCACGGGCTGTGGGGCCACGCGAGCGGCTGCCAAAGAGCTTTCCAACGAGGCACGGCTTTCCCTCCTGGCTCTTCGGGCGTGGGAGCTGTGGCCAGAGCCGCGGCCCTACCGGAAAATGCTTCGCAGGCTGGCGCGGCGGCGCCAGGTGGGCGCCAGTGGCGCCGAGGCTGACGGCCGCCGGAAAGCCCGCAGCCCCACGGGCTGTGGGGCCACGCGAGCGGCTGCCAAAGAGCTTTCCAACGAGGCACGGCTTTCCCTCCTGGCTCTTCGGGCGTGGGAGCTGTGGCCAGAGCCGCGGCCCTACCGGAAAATGCTTCGGGGGCTGGCGCTGCGGCGCCAGGTGGGTGCCGGTGGCGCTAAGGCTGACGGCCGCCGCAAAACCCGCAGCCCCACGGGCTGTGGGGCCACGCGAGTGGCTGCCAAAGAGCTTTCCAACGAGGCACGGCTTTCCCTCCTGGCTCTTCGGGCGTGGGAGCTGTGGCCAGAGCCGCGGCCCTACCGGAAAATCCTTCGGGGGCTGGCGTGGCGGTGCCAGGTGGGCGCCGGTGGCAACGAGGCTGACGGCCGCCGGAAAGTCCGCAGCCCCACGGGCTGTGGGGTCATGCGAGCGGCTGCCAAAGAGCTTTCCAACGAGGCACGGCTTTCCCTCCTGGCTCTTCAGGCGTGGGAGCTGTGGCCAGAGCCGCGGCCCTACCGGAAAATGATTCAGGGGCTGGCGCGGTGGCGCAACGTAGGCGCCGTTGGCGCTGAGGCTGACAGCCGCCGGAAAGCCCGCAGTCCCACGGGCTGTGGGGCCACGCGAGCGGCTGCCAAAGAGCTTTCCAACGAGGCACGGCATTCCCTCCTGGCTCTTCGGGCGTGGGAGCTGTGGCCAGAGCCGCGGCCCTACCGGAAAATGCTTGGCAGGCTAGCGCGGCGGCGCCAGGTGGGCGCCGGTGGCGCCGAGGCTGACGGCCGCCGGAAAGCCCGCAGCCCCACGGGCTGTGGGGCCACGCGAGCGGCTGCCAAAGAGCTTTCCAACGAGGAACGTCTTGCCCTCCTGGCTCTTCGGGCGTGGGAGCTGTGGCCAGAGCCGCGGCCCTACCGGAAAATGCTTCGCAGGCTGGCACGGCGGCGCCAGGTGGGCGCCGGTGGCGCCGAGGCTGACGGCCGCCGCAAAGCCCGCAGTCCCATGTGCTGTGGGGCCACGCGAGCGGCTGCCAAAGAGCTTTCCAAGGAGGCATGGCTTTCCCTCCTGGCTCTTCGGGCGTGGGAGCTGTGGCCAGAGCCGCGGCCCTACCGGAAAATGCTTCGCAGGCTGGCGCGGCGGCGCCACGTGGGCGCCGGTGGCGCCGAGGCTGACGGCCGCCGCAAAGCCCGCAGCCCCACGGGCTGTGGGGCCACGCGAGCGGCTGCCAAAGAGCTTTCCAACAAGGCACGGCTTTCCCTCCTGGCTCTTCGGGCGTGGGAGCTGTGGCCAGAGCCGCGGCCCTACCGGAAAATGCTTCGCAGGCTGGCGCGGCGGCGCCAGGTGGGCGCCGGTGGCGCCGAGGCTGACGGCCGCCGGAAAGCCCGCAGCCCCACGGGCTGTGGGGCCACGCGAGCGGCTGCCAAAGAGCTTTCCAACGAGGCACGGCTTTCCCTCCTGGCTCTTCGGGCGTGGGAGCTGTGGCCAGAGCCGCGGCCCTACCGGAAAATGCTTCGCAGGCTGGCATGGCGGCGCCAGGTGGGCGCCGGTGGCGCCGAGGCTGACGGCCGCCGGAAAGCCCGCAGTCCCACGGGCTGTGGGGCCACGCGAGCGGCTGCCAAAGAGCTTTCCAACGAGGCACGGCTTTCCCTCCTGGCTCTTCGGGCGTGGGAGCTGTGGCCAGAGCCGCGGCCCTACCAGAAAATGCTTGGCAGGCTAGCGCGGCGGCGCCAGGTGGGCGCCGGTGGCGCCGAGGCTGACGGCCGCCGCAAAGCCCGCAGCCCCACGGGCTGTGGGGCCACGCGAGCGGCTGCCAAAGAGCTTTCCAACGAGGCACGTCTTGCCCTCCTGGCTCTTCGGGCGTGGGAGCTGTGGCCAGAGCCGCGGCCCTACCGGAAAATGCTTCGCAGGCTGGCACGGCGGCGCCAGGTGGGCGCCGGTGGCGCCGAGGCTGACGGCCGCCGCAAAGCCCGCAGCCCCATGTGCTGTGGGGCCACGCGAGCGCTGCCAAAGAGCTTTCCAACAAGGCACGGCTTTCCCTCCTGGCTCTTCGGGCGTGGGAGCTGTGGCCAGAGCCGCGGCCCTACCGGAAAATGCTTCGCAGGCTGGCGCGGCGGCGCCACGTGGGCGCCGGTGGCGCCGAGGCTGACGGCTGCCGGAAAGCCCGCAGCCCCACGGGCTGTGGGGCCACGCGAGCGGCTGCCAAAGAGCTTTCCAACGAGGCACGGCTTTCCCTCCTGGCTCTTTGGGTGTGGGAGCTGTGGCCAGAGCCGCGGCCCTACCGGAAAATGCTTGGCAGGCTGGCATGGCGGCGCCAGGTGGGCACCGGTGGCGCCGAGGCTGACGGCCGCCGGAAAGCCCGCAGCCCCACGGGCTGTGGGGCCACGCGAGCGGCTGCCAAAGAGCTTTCCAACGAGGCACGGCTTTCCCTCCTGGCTCTTCGGGCGTGGGAGCTGTGGACAGAGCCGCGGCCCGACCGGAAAATGCTTCGCAGGCTGGCGCTGCGGCGCCACGTAGGCACCGGTGGCGCCGAGGCTGACGGCCGCCGGAAAGCCCGCAGCCCCACGGGCTGTGGGGCCACGCGAGCGGCTGCCAAAGAGCTTTCCAACGAGGCACGGCTTTCCCTCCTGGCTCTTCGGGCGTGGGAGCTGTGGCCAGAGCCGCGGCCCTACCGGAAAATGCTTCGCAGGCTGGTGCGGCAGCGCCACGTAGGCGCAGGTGGCGCCGAGGCTGACGGCTGACGGAAAGCCCGCAGCCCCACGGGCTGTGGGGCCACGCGAGCGGCTGCCAAAGAGCTTTCCAACGAGGCACGGCTTTCCCTCCTGGCTCTTCGGGCGTGGGAGCTGTGGCCAGAGCCGCGGCCCTACCGGAAAATGCTTCGCAGGCTGGCGCGGCGGCGCCAGGTGGGCGCTGGTGGCGCCGAGGCTGACGGCCGCCGCAAAGCCCGCAGCCCCACGGCGTGTGGGGCCACGCGAGCGGCTGCCAAAGAGCTTTCCAACGAGGCACGGCTTTCCCTCCTGGCTCTTCGGGCGTGGGAGCTGTGGCCAGAGCCGCGGCCCTACCGGAAAATGCTTAGCAGGCTGGCGCAGCGGCGCCAGGTGGGCGCCGGTGGCGCTAAGGCTGACGGCCGGCGCAAAACCCGCAGCCCCACGGGCTGTGGGGCCACGCGAGTGGCTGCCAAAGAGCTTTCGAACGAGGCACGGCTTTCCCTCCTGGCTCTTCGGGCGTGGGAGCTGTGGCCAGAGCCGCGGCCCTACCGGAAAATGCTTTGGGGGCTGGCGCGGCGGCGCCAGGTGGGCGCTGGTGGCGCCGAGGCTGACGGCTGACGGAAAGCCCGCAGCCCCACGGTGTGTGGGGCCACACGAGCGGCTGCCAAAGAGCTTTCCAACAAGGCACGGCTTTCCCTCCTGGCTCTTTGGGCGTGGGAGCTGTGGCCAGAGCCGCGGCCCTACCGGAAAATGATTCGGGGGCTGGCGCGGTGGCGCAACGTAGGCGCCGTTGGCGCTGAGGCTGACAGCCGCCGGAAAGCCCGCAGTCCCACGGGCTGTGGGGCCACGCGAGCGGCTGCCAAAGAGCTTTCCAACGAGGCACGGCTTTCCCTCCTGGCTCTTCGGGCGTGGGAGCTGTGGCCAGAGCCGCGGCCCTACCGGAAAATGCTTCGGGGGCTGGCGCTGCGGCGCCAGGTGGGTGCCGGTGGCGCTAAGGCTGACGGCCGCCGCAAAACCCGCAGCCCCACGGGCTGTGGGGCCACGCGAGTGGCTGCCAAAGAGCTTTCCAACGAGGCACGGCTTTCCCTCCTGGCTCTTCGGGCGTGGGAGCTGTGGCCAGAGCCGCGGCCCTACCGGAAAATCCTTCGGGGGCTGGCGTGGCGGTGCCAGGTGGGCGCCGGTGGCAACGAGGCTGACGGCCGCCGGAATGTCCGCAGCCCCACGGGCTGTGGGGTCATGCGAGCGGCTGCCAAAGAGCTTTCCAACGAGGCACGGCTTTCCCTCCTGGCTCTTCAGGCGTGGGAGCTGTGGCCAGAGCCGCGGCCCTACCGGAAAATGATTCAGGGGCTGGCGCGGTGGCGCAACGTAGGCGCCGTTGGCGCTGAGGCTGACAGCCGCCGCAAAGCCCGCAGTCCCACGGGCTGTGGGGCCACGCGAGCGGCTGCCAAAGAGCTTTCCAACGAGGCACGGCATTCCCTCCTGGCTCTTCGGGCGTGGGAGCTGTGGCCAGAGCCGCGGCCCTACCGGAAAATGCTTGGCAGGCTAGCGCGGCGGCGCCAGGTGGGCGCCGGTGGCGCCGAGGCTGACGGCCGCCGGAAAGCCCGCAGCCTCACGGGCTGTGGGGCCACGCGAGCGGCTGCCAAAGAGCTTTCCAACGAGGCACGGCTTGCCCTCCTGGCTCTTCGGGCGTGGGAGCTGTGGCCAGAGCCGCGGCCCTACCGGAAAATGCTTCGCAGGCTGGCGCGGTGGCGCCACGTGGGCGCCGGTGGCGCCGAGGCTGACGGCCGCCGCAAAGCCCGCAGCCCCACGGGCTGTGGGGCCACGCGAGCGGCTGCCAAAGAGCTTTCCAACAAGGCACGGCTTTCCCTCCTGGCTCTTCGGGCGTGGGAGCTGTGGCCAGAGCCGCGGCCCTACCGGAAAATGCTTCGCAGGCTGGCGCGGCGGCGCCAGGTGGGCGCCGGTGGCGCCGAGGCTGACGGCCGCCGGTAAGCCCGCAGCCCCACGGGCTGTGGGGCCACGCGAGCGGCTGCCAAAGAGCTTTCCAACGAGGCACGGCTTTCCCTCCTGGCTCTTCGGGCGTGGGAGCTGTGGCCAGAGCCGCGGCCCTACCGGAAAATGCTTCGCAGGCTGGCATGGCGGCGCCAGGTGGGCGCCGGTGGCGCCGAGGCTGACGGCCGCCGGAAAGCCCGCAGTCCCACGGGCTGTGGGGCCACGCGAGCGGCTGCCAAAGAGCTTTCCAACGAGGCACGGCTTTCCCTCCTGGCTCTTCGGGCGTGGGAGCTGTGGCCAGAGCCACGGCCCTACCAGAAAATGCTTGGCAGGCTAGCGCGGCGGCGCCAGGTGGGCGCCGGTGGCGCCGAGGCTGACGGCCGCCGCAAAGCCCGCAGCCCCACGGGCTGTGGGGCCACGCGAGCGGCTGCCAAAGAGCTTTCCAACGAGGCACGGCTTGCCCTCCTGGCTCTTCGGGCATGGGAGCTGTGGCCAGAGCCGCGGCCCTACCGGAAAATGCTTCGCAGGCTGGCACGGCGGCGCCAGGTGGGCGCCGGTGGCGCCGAGGCTGACGGCCGCCGCAAAGCCCGCAGTCCCATGTGCTGTGGGGCCACGCGAGCGGCTGCCAAAGAGCTTTCCAACAAGGCACGGCTTTCCCTCCTGGCTCTTCGGGCGTGGGAGCTGTGGCCAGAGCCGCGGCCCTACCGGAAAATGCTTCGCAGGCTGGCGCGGCGGCGCCACGTGGGCGCCGGTGGCGCCGAGGCTGACGGCTGCCGGAAAGCCCGCAGCCCCACGGGCTGTGGGGCCACGCGAGCGGCTGCCAAAGAGCTTTCCAACGAGGCACGGCTTTCCCTCCTGGCTCTTTGGGTGTGGGAGCTGTGGCCAGAGCCGCGGCCCTACCGGAAAATGCTTCGCAGGCTGGCATGGCGGCGCCAGGTGTGCTCCGGTGGCGCCGAGGCTGACGGCCGCCGGAAAGCCCGCAGCCCCACGGGCTGTGGGGCCACGCGAGCGGCTGCCAAAGAGCTTTCCAACGAGGCACGGCTTTCCCTCCTGGCTCTTCGGGCATGGGAGCTGTGGCCAGAGCCGCAGCCCTACCGGAAAATCCTTCACGGGCTGGCGCGGCGGTGCCAGGTGGGCGCCGGTGACAACGAGGCTGACGGCCGCCGGAAAGCCCGCAGCCCCACGGGCTGTGGGGCCACGCGAGCGGCTGCCAAAGAGCTTTCCAACGAGGCACGGCTTTCCCTCCTGGCTCTTCGGGCGTGGGAGCTGTGGACAGAGCCGCGGCCCGACCGGAAAATGCTTCGCAGGCTGGCGCTGCGGCGCCACGTAGGCACCGGTGGCGCCGAGGCTGACGGCCGCCGGAAAGCCCGCAGCCCCACGGGCTGTGGGGCCACGCGAGCGGCTGCCAAAGAGCTTTCCAACGAGGCACGGCTTTCCCTCCTGGCTCTTCGGGCGTGGGAGCTGTGGCCAGAGCCGCGGCCCTACCGGAAAATGCTTCGCAGGCTGGTGCGGCAGCGCCACGTAGGCGCAGGTGGCGCCGAGGCTGACGGCTGACGGAAAGCCCGCAGCCCCACGGGCTGTGGGGCCACGCGAGCGGCTGCCAAAGAGCTTTCCAACGAGGCACGGCTTTCCCTCCTGGCTCTTCGGGCGTGGGAGCTGTGGCCAGAGCCGCGGCCCTACCGGAAAATGCTTTGGGGGCTGGCGCGGCGGCGCCAGGTGGGCGCTGGTGGCGCCGAGGCTGACGGCCGCCGGAAAGCCCGCAGCCCCACGGCGTGTGGGGCCACGCGAGCGGCTGCCAAAGAGCTTTCGAACGAGGCACGGCTTTCCCTCCTGGCTCTTCGGGCGTGGGAGCTGTGGCCAGAGCCGCGGCCCTACCGGAAAATGCTTAGCAGGCTGGCGCAGCGGCGCCAGGTGGGCGCCGGTGGCGCTAAGGCTGACGGCCGGCGCAAAACCCGCAGCCCCACGGGCTGTGGGGCCACGCGAGTGGCTGCCAAAGAGCTTTCGAACGAGGCACGGGTTTCCCTCCTGGCTCTTCGGGCGTGGGAGCTGTGGCCAGAGCCGCGGCCCTACCGGAAAATCCTTCGGGGGCTGGCGTGGCGGTGCCAGGTGGGCGCCGGTGGCAACGAGGCTGACGGATGCCGGAAAGCCCGCAGCCCCACGGGCTGTGGGGTCATGCGAGCGGCTGCCAAAGAGCTTTCCAACGAGGCACGGCTTTCCCTCCTGGCTCTTCGGGCGTGGGAGCTGTGGCCAGAGCCGCGGCCCTACCGGAAAATGCTTCGCAGGCTGGCGCGGCGGCGCCACGTGGGCGCCGGTGGCGCCGAGGCTGACGGCCGCCGGAAAGCCCGCAGCCCCACGTGCTGTGGGGCCACGCGAGCGGCTGCCAAAGAGCTTTCCAACGAGGCACGGCTTTCCCTCCTGGCTCTTTGGGCGTGGGAGCTGTGGCCAGAGCCGCGGCCCTACCGGAAAATCCTTCAGGGGCTGGCGCGGCGGTGCCAGGTGGGCGCCGGTGACAACGAGGCTGACGGCCGCCGGAAAGCCCGCAGCCCCACAGGCTGTGGGGCCACGCGAGCGGCTGCCAAAGAGCTTTCCAACGAGGCACGGCTTTCCCTCCTGGCTCTTCGGGCGTGGGAGCTGTGGACAGAGCCGCGGCCCTACCGGAAAATGCTTCGCAGGCTGGCGCTGCGGCGCCACGTAGGCACCGGTGGCGCCGAGGCTGACGGCCGCCGGAAAGCCCGCAGCCCCACGGGCTGTGGGGCCACGCGAGCGGCTGCCAAAGAGCTTTCCAACGAGGCACGGCTTTCCCTCCTGGCTCTTCGGGCGTGGGAGCTGTGGCCAGAGCCGCGGCCCTACCGGAAAATGCTTCGCAGGCTGGTGCGGCAGCGCCACGTAGGCGCAGGTGGCGCCGAGGCTGACGGCTGACGGAAAGCCCGCAGCCCCACGGGCTGTGGGGCCACGCGAGCGGCTGCCAAAGAGCTTTCCAACGAGGCACGGCTTTCCCTCCTGCCTCTTCGGGCGTGGGAGCTGTGGCCAGAGCCGCGGCCCTACCGGAAAATGCTTTGGGGGCTGGCGCGGCGGCGCCACGTGGGCGCTGGTGGCGCCGAGGCTGACGGCCGCCGGAAAGCCCGCAGCCCCACGGGCTGTGGGGCCACACGAGCGGCTGCCAAAGAGCTTTCCAACGAGGCACGGCTTTCCCTCCTGGCTCTTTGGGCGTGGGAGCTGTGGCCAGAGCCGCGGCCCTACCGGAAAATGCTTAGCAGGCTGGCACAGCGGCGCCAGGTGGGTGCCGGTGGCGCTAAGGCTGACGGCCGGCGCAAAACCCGCAGCCCCACGGGCTGTGGGGCCACGCGAGTGGCTGTCAAAGAGCTTTCGAACGAGGCACGGCTTTCCCTCCTGGCTCTTCGGGCGTGGGAGCTGTGGCCAGAGCCGCGGCCCTACCGGAAAATGCTTCGCAGGCTGGCGCGGCGGCGCCTCGTAGGCGCCGGTGTCGCCGAGGCTGACGGCCGCCGGAAAGCCCGCAGCCCCACGGGCTGTGGGGCCACGCGAGCGGCTGCCAAAGAGCTTTCCAACAAGGCACGGCTTTCCCTCCTGGCTCTTTGGGCGTGGGAGCTGTGGCCAGAGCCGCGGCCCTACCGGAAAATGATTCGGGGGCTGGCGCGGTGGCGCAACGTAGGCGCCGTTGGCGCTGAGGCTGACAGCCGCCGGAAAGCCCGCAGTCCCACGGGCTGTGGGGCCACGCGAGCGGCTGCCAAAGAGCTTTCCAACGAGGCACGGCATTCCCTCCTGGCTCTTCGGGCGTGGGAGCTGTCGCCAGAGCCGCGGCCCTACCGGAAAATGCTTCGCAGGCTGGCGCGGCGGCGCCAGGTGGGCGCCGGTGGCGCCGAGGCTGACGGCCGCCGGAAAGCCCGCAGCCCCACGGGCTGTGGGGCCACGCGAGCGGCTGCCAAAGAGCTTTCCAACGAGGCACGGCTTTCCCTCCTGGCTCTTCGGGCGTGGGAGCTGTGGCCAGAGCCGCGGCCCTACCGGAAAATGCTTCGGGGGCTGGCGCTGCGGCGCCAGGTGGGTGCCGGTGGCGCTAAGGGTCACGGCCGCCGCAAAACCCGCAGCCCCACGGGCTGTGGGGCCACGCGAGTGGCTGCCAAAGAGCTTTCCAACGAGGCACGGCTTTCCCTCCTGGCTCTTCGGGCGTGGGAGCTGTGGCCAGAGCCGCGGCCCTACCGGAAAATCCTTCGGGGGCTGGCGTGGCGGTGCCAGGTGGGCGCCGGTGGCAACGAGGCTGACGGCCGCCGGAAAGCCCGCAGCCCCACGGGCTGTGGGGTCATGCGAGCGGCTGCCAAAGAGCTTTCCAACGAGGCACGGCTTTCCCTCCTGGCTCTTCAGGCGTGGGAGCTGTGGCCAGAGCCGCGGCCCTACCGGAAAATGATTCGGGGGCTGGCGCGGTGGAGCAACGTAGGCGCCGTTGGCGCTGAGGCTGACAGCCGCCGGAAAGCCCGCAGTCCCACGGGCTGTGGGGCCACGCGAGCGGCTGCCAAAGAGCTTTCCAACGAGGCACGGCATTCCCTCCTGGCTCTTCGGGCGTGGGAGCTGTGGCCAGAGCCGCGGCCCTACCGGAAAATGCTTGGCAGGCTAGCGCGGCGGCGCCAGGTGGGCGCCGGTGGCGCCGAGGCTGACGGCCGCCGGAAAGCCCGCAGCCCCACGGGCTGTGGGGCCACGCGAGCGGCTGCCAAAGAGCTTTCCAACGAGGCACGGCTTGCCCTCCTGGCTCTTCGGGCGTGGGAGCTGTGGCCAGAGCCGCGGCCCTACCGGAAAATGCTTGGCAGGCTGGCACGGCGGCGCCAGGTGGGCGCCGGTGGCGCCGAGGCTGACGGCCGCCGCAAAGCCCGCAGTCCCATGTGCTGTGGGGCCACGCGAGCGGCTGCCAAAGAGCTTTCCAAGGAGGCATGGCTTTCCCTCCTGGCTCTTCGGGCGTGGGAGCTGTGGCCAGAGCCGCGGCCCTACCGGAAAATGCTTCGCAGGCTGGCATGGCGGCGCCAGGTGGGCGCCGGTGGCGCCGAGGCTGACGGCCGCCGCAAAGCCCGCAGCCCCACGGGCTGTGGGGCCACGCGAGCGGCTGCCAAAGAGCTTTCCAACAAGGCACGGCTTTCCCTCCTGGCTCTTCGGGCGTGGGAGCTGTGGCCAGAGCCGCGGCCCTACCGGAAAATGCTTCGCAGGCTGGCGCGGCGGCGCCACGTGGGCGCCGGTGGCGCCGAGGCTGACGGCCGCCGGAAAGCCCGCAGCCCCACGGGCTGTGGGGCCACGCGAGCGGCTGCCAAAGAGCTTTCCAACGAGGCACGGCTTTCCCTCCTGGCTCTTCGGGCGTGGGAGCTGTGGCCAGAGCCGCGGCCCTACCGGAAAATGCTTCGCAGGCTGGCATGGCGGCGCCAGGTGGGCGCCGGTGGCGCCGAGGCTGACGGCCGCCGGAAAGCCCGCAGTCCCACGGGCTGTGGGGCCACGCGAGCGGCTGCCAAAGAGCTTTCCAACGAGGCACGGCTTTCCCTCCTGGCTCTTCGGGCGTGGGAGCTGTGGCCAGAGCCGCGGCCCTACCAGAAAATGCTTGGCAGGCTAGCGCGGCGGCGCCAGGTGGGCGCCGGTGGCGCCGAGGCTGACGGCCGCCGGAAAGCCCGCAGCCCCACGGGCTGTGGGGCCACGCGAGCGGCTGCCAAAGAGCTTTCCAACGAGGCACGGCTTGCCCTCCTGGCTCTTCGGGCGTGGGAGCTGTGGCCAGAGCCGCGGCCCTACCGGAAAATGCTTAGCAGGCTGGCGCAGCGGCGCCAGGTGGGCGCCGGTGGCGCCGAGGCTGACGGCCGCCGCAAAGCCCGCAGTCCCATGTGCTGTGGGGCCACGCGAGCGGCTGCCAAAGAGCTTTCCAACAAGGCACGGCTTTCCCTCCTGGCTCTTCGGGCGTGGGAGCTGTGGCCAGAGCCGCGCCCCTACCGGAAAATGCTTCGCAGGCTGGCGCGGCGGCGCCACGTGGGCGCCGGTGGCGCCGAGGCTGACGGCCGCCGGAAAGCCCGCAGCCCCACGGGCTGTGGGGCCACGCGAGCGGCTGCCAAAGAGCTTTCCAACGAGGCACGGCTTTCCCTCCTGGCTCTTCGGGCGTGGGAGCTGTGGCCAGAGCCGCGGCCCTACCGGAAAATCCTTCGGGGGCTGGCGTGGCGGTGCCAGGTGGGCGCCGGTGGCGCCGAGGCTGACGGCCGCCGCAAAGCCCGCAGCCCCACGTGCTGTGGGGCCACGCGAGCGGCTGCCAAAGAGCTTTCCAACGAGGCACGGCTTTTCCTCCTGGCTCTTCGGGCGTGGGAGCTGTGGCCAGAGCCGCGGCCCTACCGGAAAATGCTTCGCAGGCTGGCGCGGCGGCGCCACGTGGGCGCCGGTGGCGCCGAGGCTGACGGCCGCCGGAAAGCCCGCAGCCCCACGGTGTGTGGGGCCACGCGAGCGGCTGCCAAAGAGCTTTCCAACAAGGCACGGCTTTCCCTCCTGGCTCTTTGGGCGTGGGAGCTGTGGCCAGAGCCGCGGCCCTACCGGAAAATGATTCGGGGGCTGGCGCGGTGGCGCAACGTAGGCGCCGTTGGCGCTGAGGCTGACAGCCGCCGGAAAGCCCGCAGTCCCACGGGCTGTGGGGCCACGCGAGCGGCTGCCAAAGAGCTTTCCAACGAGGCACGGCATTCCCTCCTGGCTCTTCGGGCGTGGGAGCTGTGGCCAGAGACGCGGCCCTACCGGAAAATGCTTTGGGGGCTGGCGCGGCGGCGCCAGGTGGGCGCCGGTGGCGCCGAGGCTGACGGCCGCCGGAAAGCCCGCAGCCCCACGGGCTGTGGGGCCACGCGAGCAGCTGCCAAAGAGCTTTCCAACGAGGCACGGCTTTCCCTCCTGGCTCTTTGGGCGTGGGAGCTGTGGCCAGAGCCGCGGCCCTACCGGAAAATCCTTCGGGGGCTGGCGCGGCGGCGCCAGGTGGGCACCGGTGGCAACGAGGCTGACGGCCGCCGGAAAGCCCGCAGTCCCACGGGCTGTGGGGCCACGCGAGCGGCTGCCAAAGAGCTTTCCAACGAGGCACGGCTTTCCCTCCTGGCTCTTCGGGTGTGGGAGCTGTCGCCAGAGCCGCGGCCCTACCGGAAAATGTTTCACAGGCTGGCACGGCAGCGCTACGTAGGCGCAGGTGGCGCCGAGGCTGACGGCCGCCGGAAAGCGCGCAGCCCCACGGGCTGTGGGGCCACGCGAGCGGCTGCCAAAGAGCTTTCCATCAAGGCACGGCTTTTCCTCCTGGCTCTTCGGGCGTGGGAGCTGTGGCCAGAGCCGCGGCCCTACCGGAAAATGCTTCCGGGGCTGGCGCGGTGGCGCCACGTAGGCGCCGGTGGCGCCGAGGCTGACGGCCGCCGCAAAGCCCGCAGCCCCACGGGCTGTGGGGCCACGCGAGCGGCTGCCAAAGAGCTTTCCAACAAGGCACGGCTTTCCCTCCTGGCTCTTCGGGCGTGGGAGCTGTGGCCAGAGCCGCGGCCCTACCGGAAAATCCTTCGGGGGCTGGCGCGGCGGTGCCAGGTGGTCGCCGGTGACAACGAGGCTGACGGCCGGCGCAAAACCCGCAGCCCCACGGGCTGTGGGGCCACGCGAGCGGCTGCCAAAGAGCTTTCCAACGAGGCACGGCTTTCCCTCCTGGCTCTTCGGGCGTGGGAGCTGTGGCCAGAGCCGCGGCCCTACCGGAAAATCCTTCGGGGGCTTCCGTGGCGGTGCCAGGTGGGCGCCGGTGGCAACGAGGCTGACGGCCGCCGGAAAGCCCGCAGCCCCACGGGCTGTGGGGTCATGCGAGCGGCTGCCAAAGAGCTTTCCAACGAGGCACGGCTTTCCCTCCTGGCTCTTCGGGCGTGGGAGCTGTGGCCAGAGCCGCGGCCCTACCGGAAAATGCTTGGCAGGCTGGCACGGCGGCGCCAGGTGGGCGCCGGTGGCGCCGAGGCTGACGGCCGCCGCAAAGCCCGCAGCCCCACGGGCTGTGGGGCCACGCGAGCGGCTGCCAAAGAGCTTTCCAACAAGGCACGGCTTTCCCTCCTGGCTCTTCGGGCGTGCGAGCTGTGGCCAGAGCCGCGGCCCTACCGGAAAATGCTTGGCAGGCTGGCGCGGCGGCGCAAGGTGGGCGCCGGTGGCGCCGAGGCTGACGGCCGCCGGAAAGCCCGCAGCCCCACGGTGTGTGGGGCCATGCGAGCGGCTGCCAAAGAGCTTTCCAACGAGGCACAGCTTTCCCTCCTGGGTCTTCGGGCGTGGGAGCTGTGGCCAGAGCCGCGGCCCTACCGGAAAATGCTTCGGGGGCTGGCGCTGCGGCGCCAGGTGGGTGCCGGTGGCGCTAAGGCTGACGGCCGGCGCAAAACCCGCAGCCCCACGGGCTGTGGGGCCACGCGAGCGGCTGCCAAAGAGCTTTCCAACGAGGCACGGCTTTCCCTCCTGGCTCTTCGGGCGTGGGAGCTGTGGCCAGAGCCGCGGCCCTACCGGAAAATGCTTCGCAGGCTGGCGTGGCGGGGCCAGGTGGGTGCCGGTGGCAACGAGGCTGACGGCCGCCGCAAAGCCCGCAGCCCCACGGGCTGTGGGGTCATGCGAGCGGCTGCCAAAGAGCTTTCCAACGAGGCACGGCTTTCCCTCCTGGCTCTTCGGGCGTGGGAGCTGTGGACAGAACCGCGGCCCTACCGGAAAATGCTTCGTAGCCTGGTGCGGCAGCAGTACGTAGGCGCCGGTGGCGCCGAGGCTGACGGCTGCCGGAAAGCCCGCAGCCCCACGGGCTGTGGGGCCACGCGAGCGGCTGCCAAAAAGCTTTCCAACGAGGCACGGCTTTCCCTCCTGGCTCTTCGGGCATGGGAGCTGTGGCCAGAGCCGCGGCCCTACCGGAAAATCCTTCGGGGGCTGGCGCGGCGGTGCCAGGTGGGCGCCGGTGACAACGAGGCTGACGGCCGGCGCAAAACCCGCAGCCCCACGGGCTGTGGGGCCACGCGAGCGGCTGCCAAAGAGCTTTCCAACGAGGCACGGCTTTCCCTCCTGGCTCTTCGGGCGTGGGAGCTGTGGCCAGAGCCGCGGCCCTACCGGAAAATGCTTCGCAGGCTGGTGCGGCAGCGCTACGTAGGCGCCGGTGGCGCCGAGGCTGACGGCCGCCGGAAAGCCCGCAGCCCCACGGGCTGTGGGGCCACGCGAGCGGCTGCCAAAGAGCTTTCCAACGAGGCACGGCTTTCCCTCCTGGCTCTTCGGGCGTGGGAGCTGTGGCCAGAGCCGCGGCCCTACCGGAAAATGCTTCGCAGGCTGGCGCGGTGGCGCCACGTAGGCACCGGTGGCGCTGAGGCTCACAGCCGCCGGAAGCCCGCAGCCCCACGGGCTGTGGGGCCACGCGAGCGGCTGCCAAAGAGCTTTCCAACGAGGCACGGCTTTCCCTCCTGGCTCTTCGGGCGTGGGAGCTGTCGCCAGAGCCGCGGCCCTACCGGAAAATGCTTCGGGGGCTGGCGCGGCGGCGCCAGGTGGGTGCCGGTGGCGCTAAGGCTGACGGCCGCCGCAAAACCCGCAGCCCCACGGGCTGTGGGGCCACGCGAGTGGCTGCCAAAGAGCTTTCCAACGAGGCACGGCTTTCCCTCCTGGCTCTTTGGGCGTGGGAGCTGTGGACAGAGCCGCGGCCCTACCGGAAAATCCTTCGGGGGCTGGCGTGGCGGTGCCAGGTGGGCGCCGGTGGCGCTGAGGCTGACAGCCGCCGGAAAGCCCGCAGCCCCACGGGCTGTGGGGTCATGCGAGCGGCTGCCAAAGAGCTTTCCAACGAGGCACGGCTTTCCCTCCTGGCTCTTCGGGCGTGGGAGCTGTGGCCAGAGCCGCGGCCCTACCGGAAAATCCTTCGGGGGCTGGCGTGGCGGTGCCAGGTGGGCGCCGGTGGCGCCGAGGCTGACGGCCGCCGCAAAGCCCGCAGCCCCACGTGCTGTGGGGCCACGCGAGCGGCTGCCAAAGAGCTTTCCAACGAGGCACGGCTTTTCCTCCTGGCTCTTCGGGCGTGGGAGCTGTGGCCAGAGCCGCGGCCCTACCGGAAAATGCTTCGCAGGCTGGCGCGGCGGCGCCACGTGGGCGCCGGTGGCGCCGAGGCTGACGGCCGCCGGAAAGCCCGCAGCCCCACGGTGTGTGGGGCCACGCGAGCGGCTGCCAAAGAGCTTTCCAACAAGGCACGGCTTTCCCTCCTGGCTCTTTGGGCGTGGGAGCTGTGGCCAGAGCCGCGGCCCTACCGGAAAATGATTCGGGGGCTGGCGCGGTGGCGCAACGTAGGCGCCGTTGGCGCTGAGGCTGACAGCCGCCGGAAAGCCCGCAGTCCCACGGGCTGTGGGGCCACGCGAGCGGCTGCCAAAGAGCTTTCCAACGAGGCACGGCATTCCCTCCTGGCTCTTCGGGCGTGGGAGCTGTGGCCAGAGACGCGGCCCTACCGGAAAATGCTTTGGGGGCTGGCGCGGCGGCGCCAGGTGGGCGCCGGTGGCGCCGAGGCTGACGGCCGCCGGAAAGCCCGCAGCCCCACGGGCTGTGGGGCCACGCGAGCAGCTGCCAAAGAGCTTTCCAACGAGGCACGGCTTTCCCTCCTGGCTCTTTGGGCGTGGGAGCTGTGGCCAGAGCCGCGGCCCTACCGGAAAATCCTTCGGGGGCTGGCGCGGCGGCGCCAGGTGGGCACCGGTGGCAACGAGGCTGACGGCCGCCGGAAAGCCCGCAGTCCCACGGGCTGTGGGGCCACGCGAGCGGCTGCCAAAGAGCTTTCCAACGAGGCACGGCTTTCCCTCCTGGCTCTTCGGGTGTGGGAGCTGTCGCCAGAGCCGCGGCCCTACCGGAAAATGTTTCACAGGCTGGCACGGCAGCGCTACGTAGGCGCAGGTGGCGCCGAGGCTGACGGCCGCCGGAAAGCGCGCAGCCCCACGGGCTGTGGGGCCACGCGAGCGGCTGCCAAAGAGCTTTCCATCAAGGCACGGCTTTTCCTCCTGGCTCTTCGGGCGTGGGAGCTGTGGCCAGAGCCGCGGCCCTACCGGAAAATGCTTCCGGGGCTGGCGCGGTGGCGCCACGTAGGCGCCGGTGGCGCCGAGGCTGACGGCCGCCGCAAAGCCCGCAGCCCCACGGGCTGTGGGGCCACGCGAGCGGCTGCCAAAGAGCTTTCCAACAAGGCACGGCTTTCCCTCCTGGCTCTTCGGGCGTGGGAGCTGTGGCCAGAGCCGCGGCCCTACCGGAAAATCCTTCGGGGGCTGGCGCGGCGGTGCCAGGTGGTCGCCGGTGACAACGAGGCTGACGGCCGGCGCAAAACCCGCAGCCCCACGGGCTGTGGGGCCACGCGAGCGGCTGCCAAAGAGCTTTCCAACGAGGCACGGCTTTCCCTCCTGGCTCTTCGGGCGTGGGAGCTGTGGCCAGAGCCGCGGCCCTACCGGAAAATCCTTCGGGGGCTTCCGTGGCGGTGCCAGGTGGGCGCCGGTGGCAACGAGGCTGACGGCCGCCGGAAAGCCCGCAGCCCCACGGGCTGTGGGGTCATGCGAGCGGCTGCCAAAGAGCTTTCCAACGAGGCACGGCTTTCCCTCCTGGCTCTTCGGGCGTGGGAGCTGTGGCCAGAGCCGCGGCCCTACCGGAAAATGCTTGGCAGGCTGGCACGGCGGCGCCAGGTGGGCGCCGGTGGCGCCGAGGCTGACGGCCGCCGCAAAGCCCGCAGCCCCACGGGCTGTGGGGCCACGCGAGCGGCTGCCAAAGAGCTTTCCAACAAGGCACGGCTTTCCCTCCTGGCTCTTCGGGCGTGCGAGCTGTGGCCAGAGCCGCGGCCCTACCGGAAAATGCTTGGCAGGCTGGCGCGGCGGCGCAAGGTGGGCGCCGGTGGCGCCGAGGCTGACGGCCGCCGGAAAGCCCGCAGCCCCACGGTGTGTGGGGCCATGCGAGCGGCTGCCAAAGAGCTTTCCAACGAGGCACAGCTTTCCCTCCTGGGTCTTCGGGCGTGGGAGCTGTGGCCAGAGCCGCGGCCCTACCGGAAAATGCTTCGGGGGCTGGCGCTGCGGCGCCAGGTGGGTGCCGGTGGCGCTAAGGCTGACGGCCGGCGCAAAACCCGCAGCCCCACGGGCTGTGGGGCCACGCGAGCGGCTGCCAAAGAGCTTTCCAACGAGGCACGGCTTTCCCTCCTGGCTCTTCGGGCGTGGGAGCTGTGGACAGAGCCGCGGCCCTACCGGAAAATGCTTCGCAGGCTGGCGTGGCGGGGCCAGGTGGGTGCCGGTGGCAACGAGGCTGACGGCCGCCGCAAAGCCCGCAGCCCCACGGGCTGTGGGGTCATGCGAGCGGCTGCCAAAGAGCTTTCCAACGAGGCACGGCTTTCCCTCCTGGCTCTTCGGGCGTGGGAGCTGTGGACAGAACCGCGGCCCTACCGGAAAATGCTTCGTAGCCTGGTGCGGCAGCAGTACGTAGGCGCCGGTGGCGCCGAGGCTGACGGCTGCCGGAAAGCCCGCAGCCCCACGGGCTGTGGGGCCACGCGAGCGGCTGCCAAAAAGCTTTCCAACGAGGCACGGCTTTCCCTCCTGGCTCTTCGGGCATGGGAGCTGTGGCCAGAGCCGCGGCCCTACCGGAAAATCCTTCGGGGGCTGGCGCGGCGGTGCCAGGTGGGCGCCGGTGACAACGAGGCTGACGGCCGGCGCAAAACCCGCAGCCCCACGGGCTGTGGGGCCACGCGAGCGGCTGCCAAAGAGCTTTCCAACGAGGCACGGCTTTCCCTCCTGGCTCTTCGGGCGTGGGAGCTGTGGCCAGAGCCGCGGCCCTACCGGAAAATGCTTCGCAGGCTGGTGCGGCAGCGCTACGTAGGCGCCGGTGGCGCCGAGGCTGACGGCCGCCGGAAAGCCCGCAGCCCCACGGGCTGTGGGGCCACGCGAGCGGCTGCCAAAGAGCTTTCCAACAAGGCACGGCTTTCCCTCCTGGCTCTTCGGGCGTGGGAGCTGTGGCCAGAGCCGCGGCCCTACCGGAAAATGCTTCGCAGGCTGGCGCGGTGGCGCCACGTAGGCACCGGTGGCGCTGAGGCTCACAGCCGCCGGAAGCCCGCAGCCCCACGGGCTGTGGGGCCACGCGAGCGGCTGCCAAAGAGCTTTCCAACGAGGCACGGCTTTCCCTCCTGGCTCTTCGGGCGTGGGAGCTGTCGCCAGAGCCGCGGCCCTACCGGAAAATGCTTCGGGGGCTGGCGCGGCGGCGCCAGGTGGGTGCCGGTGGCGCTAAGGCTGACGGCCGCCGCAAAACCCGCAGCCCCACGGGCTGTGGGGCCACGCGAGTGGCTGCCAAAGAGCTTTCCAACGAGGCACGGCTTTCCCTCCTGGCTCTTTGGGCGTGGGAGCTGTGGACAGAGCCGCGGCCCTACCGGAAAATCCTTCGGGGGCTGGCGTGGCGGTGCCAGGTGGGCGCCGGTGGCGCTGAGGCTGACAGCCGCCGGAAAGCCCGCAGCCCCACGGGCTGTGGGGTCATGCGAGCGGCTGCCAAAGAGCTTTCCAACGAGGCACGGCTTTCCCTCCTGGCTCTTCGGGCGTGGGAGCTGTGGCCAGAGCCGCGGCCCTACCGGAAAATGCTTCGCAGGCTGGCGCGGCGGCGCTACGTAGGCGCAGGTGGCGCCGAGGCTGACGGCCGCCGGAAAGCCCGCAGCCCCACGTGCTGTGGGGCCACGCGAGCGGCTGCCAAAGAGCTTTCCAACGAGGCACGGCTTTTCCTCCTGGCTCTTCGGGCGTGGGAGCTGTGGCCAGAGCCGCGGCCCTACCGTAAAATGCTTTGCAGGCTGGCGCGGCGGCGCCACGTGGGCGCCGGTGGCGCCGAGGCTGACGGCCGCCGGAAAGCCCGCAGCCCCACGGTGTGTGGGGCCACGCGAGCGGCTGCCAAAGAGCTTTCCAACAAGGCACGGCTTTCCCTCCTGGCTCTTCGGGCGTGGGAGCTGTGGCCAGAGCCGCGGCCCTACCGGAAAATGCTTCGGGGGCTGGCGCGGTGGCGCAACGTAGGCGCCGTTGGCGCTGAGGCTGACAGCCGCCGGAAAGCCCGCAGTCCCACGGGCTGTGGGGCCAAGCGAGCGGCTGCCAAAGAGCTTTCCAACGAGGCACGGCATTCCCTCCTGGCTCTTCGGGCGTGGGAGCTGTGGCCAGAGCCACGGCCCTACCGGAAAATGCTTCGCAGGCTGGCGCGGCGGCGCCAGGTGGGTGCCGGTGGCGCCGAGGCTGACGGCCGCCGGAAAGCCCGCAGCCCCACGGGCTGTGGGGCCACGCGAGCGGCTGCCAAAGAGCTTTCCAACGAGGCACGGCTTTCCCTCCTGGCTCTTCAGGCGTGGGAGCTGTGGCCAGAGCCGCGGCCCTACCGGAAAATCCTTCGGGGGCTGGCGTGGCGGGGCCAGGTGGGTGCCGGTGGCAACGAGGCTGACGGCCGCCGCAAAGCCCGCAGCCCCACGGGCTGTGGGGTCATGCGAGCGGCTGCCAAAGAGCTTTCCAACGAGGCACGGCTTTCCCTCCTGGCTCTTCGGGCGTGGGAGCTGTGGACAGAACCGCGGCCCTACCGGAAAATGCTTCGTAGCCTGGTGCGGCAGCAGTACGTAGGCGCCGGTGGCGCCGAGGCTGACGGCTGCCGGAAAGCCCGCAGCCCCACGGGCTGTGGGGCCACGCGAGCGGCTGCCAAAAAGCTTTCCAACGAGGCACGGCTTTCCCTCCTGGCTCTTCGGGCATGGGAGCTGTGGCCAGAGCCGCGGCCCTACCGGAAAATCCTTCGGGGGCTGGCGCGGCGGTGCCAGGTGGGCGCCGGTGACAACGAGGCTGACGGCCGCCGCAAAGCCCGCAGCCCCACGGGCTGTGGGGCCACGCGAGCGGCTGCCAAAGAGCTTTCCAACAAGGCACGGCTTTCCCTCCTGGCTCTTCGGGCGTGGGAGCTGTGGCCAGAGCCGCGGCCCTACCGGAAAATGCTTCGCAGGCTGGCGCGGTGGCGCCACGTAGGCACCGGTGGCGCTGAGGCTCACAGCCGCCGGAAGCCCGCAGCCCCACGGGCTGTGGGGCCACGCGAGCGGCTGCCAAAGAGCTTTCCAACGAGGCACGGCTTTCCCTCCTGGCTCTTCGGGCGTGGGAGCTGTCGCCAGAGCCGCGGCCCTACCGGAAAATGCTTCGGGGGCTGGCGCGGCGGCGCCAGGTGGGTGCCGGTGGCGCTAAGGCTGACGGCCGCCGCAAAACCCGCAGCCCCACGGGCTGTGGGGCCACGCGAGTGGCTGCCAAAGAGCTTTCCAACGAGGCACGGCTTTCCCTCCTGGCTCTTTGGGCGTGGGAGCTGTGGACAGAGCCGCGGCCCTACCGGAAAATCCTTCGGGGGCTGGCGTGGCGGTGCCAGGTGGGCGCCGGTGGCGCTGAGGCTGACAGCCGCCGGAAAGCCCGCAGCCCCACGGGCTGTGGGGTCATGCGAGCGGCTGCCAAAGAGCTTTCCAACGAGGCACGGCTTTCCCTCCTGGCTCTTCGGGCGTGGGAGCTGTGGCCAGAGCCGCGGCCCTACCGGAAAATGCTTCGCAGGCTGGCGCGGCGGCGCTACGTAGGCGCAGGTGGCGCCGAGGCTGACGGCCGCCGGAAAGCCCGCAGCCCCACGTGCTGTGGGGCCACGCGAGCGGCTGCCAAAGAGCTTTCCAACGAGGCACGGCTTTTCCTCCTGGCTCTTCGGGCGTGGGAGCTGTGGCCAGAGCCGCGGCCCTACCGTAAAATGCTTTGCAGGCTGGCGCGGCGGCGCCACGTGGGCGCCGGTGGCGCCGAGGCTGACGGCCGCCGGAAAGCCCGCAGCCCCACGGTGTGTGGGGCCACGCGAGCGGCTGCCAAAGAGCTTTCCAACAAGGCACGGCTTTCCCTCCTGGCTCTTCGGGCGTGGGAGCTGTGGCCAGAGCCGCGGCCCTACCGGAAAATGCTTCGGGGGCTGGCGCGGTGGCGCAACGTAGGCGCCGTTGGCGCTGAGGCTGACAGCCGCCGGAAAGCCCGCAGTCCCACGGGCTGTGGGGCCAAGCGAGCGGCTGCCAAAGAGCTTTCCAACGAGGCACGGCATTCCCTCCTGGCTCTTCGGGCGTGGGAGCTGTGGCCAGAGCCACGGCCCTACCGGAAAATGCTTCGCAGGCTGGCGCGGCGGCGCCAGGTGGGCGCCGGTGGCGCCGAGGCTGACGGCCGCCGGAAAGCCCGCAGCCCCACGGGCTGTGGGGCCACGCGAGCGGCTGCCAAAGAGCTTTCCAACGAGGCACGGCTTTCCCTCCTGGCTCTTCAGGCGTGGGAGCTGTGGCCAGAGCCGCGGCCCTACCGGAAAATGATTCGGGGGCTGGCGCGGTGGAGCAACGTAGGCGCCGTTGGCGCTGAGGCTGACAGCCGCCGGAAAGCCCGCAGTCCCACGGGCTGTGGGGCCACGCGAGCGGCTGCCAAAGAGCTTTCCAATGAGGCACGGCATTCCCTCCTGGCTCTTCGGGCGTGGGAGCTGTGGCCAGAGCCGCGGCCCTACCGGAAAATGCTTGGCAGGTTAGCGCGGCGGCGCCAGGTGGGCGCCGGTGGCGCCGAGGCTGACGGCTGACGGAAAGCCCGCAGCCCCACGGGCTGTGGGGCCACGCGAGCGGCTGCCAAAGAGCTTTCCAACGAGGCACGGCTTTCCCTCCTGGCTCTTCGGGCGTGGGAGCTGTGGCCAGAGCCGCGGCCCTACCGGAAAATCCTTCGGGGGCTGGCGTGGCGTTGCCAGGTGGGCGCCGGTGGCGCCGAGGCTGACGGCCGCCGCAAAGCCCGCAGCCCCACGTGCTGTGGGGCCACGCGAGCGGCTGCCAAAGAGCTTTCCAACGAGGCACGGCTTTTCCTCCTGGCTCTTCGGGCGTGGGAGCTGTGGCCAGAGCCGCGGCCCTACCGGAAAATGCTTCGCAGGCTGGCGCGGCGGCGCCACGTGGGCGCCGGTGGCGCCGAGGCTGACGGCTGCCGGAAAGCCCGCAGCCCCACGGTGTGTGGGGCCACGCGAGCGGCTGCCAAAGAGCTTTCCAACAAGGCACGGCTTTCCCTCCTGGCTCTTTGGGCGTGGGAGCTGTGGCCAGAGCCGCGGCCCTACCGCAAAATGATTCGGGGGCTGGCGCGGTGGCGCAACGTAGGCGCCGTTGGCGCTGAGGCTGACAGCCGCCGGAAAGCCCGCAGTCCCACGGGCTGTGGGGCCACGCGAGCGGCTGCCAAAGAGCTTTCCAACGAGGCACGGCATTCCCTCCTGGCTCTTCGGGCGTGGGAGCTGTGGCCAGAGACGCGGCCCTACCGGAAAATGCTTTGGGGGCTGGCGCGGCGGCGCCAGGTGGGCGCCGGTGGCGCCGAGGCTGACGGCCGCCGGAAAGCCCGCAGCCCCACGGGCTGTGGGGCCACGCGAGCAGCTGCCAAAGAGCTTTCCAACGAGGCACGGCTTGCCCTCCTGGCTCTTTGGGCGTGGGAGCTGTGGCCAGAGCCGCGGCCCTACCGGAAAATCCTTCGGGGGCTGGCGCGGCGGCGCCAGGTGGGCACCGGTGGCAACGAGGCTGACGGCCGCCGGAAAGCCCGCAGTCCCACGGGCTGTGGGGCCACGCGAGCGGCTGCCAAAGAGCTTTCCAACGAGGCACGGCTTTCCCTCCTGGCTCTTCGGGTGTGGGAGCTGTCGCCAGAGCCGCAGCCCTACCGGAAAATGTTTCACAGGCTGGCACGGCAGCGCTACGTAGGCGCAGGTGGCGCCGAGGCTGACGGCCGCCGGAAAGCGCGCAGCCCCACGGGCTGTGGGGCCACGCGAGCGGCTGCCAAAGAGCTTTCCATCAAGGCACGGCTTTTCCTCCTGGCTCTTCGGGCGTGGGAGCTGTGGCCAGAGCCGCGGCCCTACCGGAAAATGCTTCGGCGGCTGGCGCGGTGGCGCCACGTAGGCGCCGGTGGCGCCGAGGCTGACGGCCGCCGCAAAGCCCGCAGCCCCACGGGCTGTGGGGCCACGCGAGCGGCTGCCAAAGAGCTTTCCAACAAGGCACGGCTTTCCCTCCTGGCTCTTCGGGCGTGGGAGCTGTGGCCAGAGCCGCGGCCCTACCGGAAAATGCTTCGGGGGCTGGCGCTGCGGCGCCAGGTGGGTGCCGGTGGCGCTAAGGCTGACGGCCGGCGCAAAACCCGCAGCCCCACGGGCTGTGGGGCCACGCGAGCGGCTGCCAAAGAGCTTTCCAACGAGGCACGGCTTTCCCTCCTGGCTCTTCGGGCGTGGGAGCTGTGGCCAGAGCCGCGGCCCTACCGGAAAATGCTTCGCAGGCTGGCGTGGCGGGGCCAGGTGGGTGCCGGTGGCAACGAGGCTGACGGCCGCCGCAAAGCCCGCAGCCCCACGGGCTGTGGGGTCATGCGAGCGGCTGCCAAAGAGCTTTCCAACGAGGCACGGCTTTCCCTCCTGGCTCTTCGGGCGTGGGAGCTGTGGACAGAACCGCGGCCCGACCGGAAAATGCTTCGTAGCCTGGTGCGGCAGCAGTACGTAGGCGCCGGTGGCGCCGAGGCTGACGGCTGCCGGAAAGCCCGCAGCCCCACGGGCTGTGGGGCCACGCGAGCGGCTGCCAAAAAGCTTTCCAACGAGGCACGGCTTTCCCTCCTGGCTCTTCGGGCATGGGAGCTGTGGCCAGAGCCGCGGCCCTACCGGAAAATCCTTCGGGGGCTGGCGCGGCGGTGCCAGGTGGGCGCCGGTGACAACGAGGCTGACGGCCGGCGCAAAACCCGCAGCCCCACGGGCTGTGGGGCCACGCGAGCGGCTGCCAAAGAGCTTTCCAACGAGGCACGGCTTTCCCTCCTGGCTCTTCGGGCGTGGGAGCTGTGGCCAGAGCCGCGGCCCTACCGGAAAATGCTTCGCAGGCTGGTGCGGCAGCGCTACGTAGGCGCCGGTGGCGCCGAGGCTGACGACCACCGGAAAGCCCGCAGCCCCACGGGCTGTGAGGCCACGCGAGCGGCTGCCAAAGAGCTTTCCAACAAGGCACGGCTTTCCCTCCTGGCTCTTCGGGCGTGGGAGCTGTGGCCAGAGCCGCGGCCCTACCGGAAAATGCTTCGCAGGCTGGCGCGGTGGCGCCACGTAGGCACCGGTGGCGCTGAGGCTCACAGCCGCCGGAAGCCCGCAGCCCCACGGGCTGTGGGGCCACGCGAGCGGCTGCCAAAGAGCTTTCCAACGAGGCACGGCTTTCCCTCCTGGCTCTTCGGGCGTGGGAGCTGTCGCCAGAGCCGCGGCCCTACCGGAAAATGCTTCGGGGGCTGGCGCGGCGGCGCCAGGTGGGTGCCGGTGGCGCTAAGGCTGACGGCCGCCGCAAAACCCGCAGCCCCACGGGCTGTGGGGCCACGCGAGTGGCTGCCAAAGAGCTTTCCAACGAGGCACGGCTTTCCCTCCTGGCTCTTTGGGCGTGGGAGCTGTGGACAGAGCCGCGGCCCTACCGGAAAATGCTTCGCAGGCTGGCGTGGCGGTGCCAGGTGGGCGCCGGTGGCGCTGAGGCTGACAGCCGCCGGAAAGCCCGCAGCCCCACGGGCTGTGGGGTCATGCGAGCGGCTGCCAAAGAGCTTTCCAACGAGGCACGGCTTTCCCTCCTGGCTCTTCGGGCGTGGGAGCTGTGGCCAGAGCCGCGGCCCTACCGGAAAATGCTTCGCAGGCTGGCGCGGCGGCGCTACGTAGGCGCAGGTGGCGCCGAGGCTGACGGCCGCCGGAAAGCCCGCAGCCCCACGTGCTGTGGGGCCACGCGAGCGGCTGCCAAAGAGCTTTCCAACGAGGCACGGCTTTTCCTCCTGGCTCTTCGGGCGTGGGAGCTGTGGCCAGAGCCGCGGCCCTACCGTAAAATGATTCGGGGGCTGGCGCGGTGGCGCAACGTAGGCGCCGGTGGCGCCGAGGCTGACGGCCACCGGAAAGCCCGCAGCCCCACGGGCTGTGGGGCCACGCGAGCGGCTGCCAAAGAGCTTTCCAACGAGGCACGGCTTTCCCTCCTGGCTCTTCGGGCATGGGAGCTGTGGCCAGAGCCGCGGCCCTACCGGAAAATGCTTCGCAGGCTGGCGTGGCGGGGCCAGGTGGGTGCCGGTGGCAACGAGGCTGACGGCCGCCGCAAAGCCCGCAGCCCCACGGGCTGTGGGGTCATGCGAGCGGCTGCCAAAGAGCTTTCCAACGAGGCACGGCTTTCCCTCCTGGCTCTTCGGGCGTGGGAGCTGTGGACAGAACCGCGGCCCTACCGGAAAATGCTTCGTAGCCTGGTGCGGCAGCAGTACGTAGGCGCCGGTGGCGCCGAGGCTGACGGCTGCCGGAAAGCCCGCAGCCCCACGGGCTGTGGGGCCACGCGAGCGGCTGCCAAAAAGCTTTCCAACGAGGCACGGCTTTCCCTCCTGGCTCTTCGGGCATGGGAGCTGTGGCCAGAGCCGCGGCCCTACCGGAAAATCCTTCGGGGGCTGGCGCGGCGGTGCCAGGTGGGCGCCGGTGACAACGAGGCTGACGGCCGGCGCAAAACCCGCAGCCCCACGGGCTGTGGGGCCACGCGAGCGGCTGCCAAAGAGCTTTCCAACGAGGCACGGCTTTCCCTCCTGGCTCTTCGGGCGTGGGAGCTGTGGCCAGAGCCGCGGCCCTACCGGAAAATGCTTCGCAGGCTGGTGCGGCAGCGCTACGTAGGCGCCGGTGGCGCCGAGGCTGACGGCCGCCGCAAAGCCCGCAGCCCCACGGGCTGTGGGGCCACGCGAGCGGCTGCCAAAGAGCTTTCCAACAAGGCACGGCTTTCCCTCCTGGCTCTTCGGGCGTGGGAGCTGTGGCCAGAGCCGCGGCCCTACCGGAAAATGCTTCGCAGGCTGGCGCGGTGGCGCCACTTAGGCACCGGTGGCGCTGAGGCTCACAGCCGCCGGAAGCCCGCAGCCCCACGGGCTGTGGGGCCACGCGAGCGGCTGCCAAAGAGCTTTCCAACGAGGCACGGCTTTCCCTCCTGGCTCTTCGGGCGTGGGAGCTGTGGCCAGAGCCGCGGCCCTACCGGAAAATGCTTGGCAGGCTAGCGCGGCGGCGCCAGGTGGGCGCCGGTGGCGCCGAGGCTGACGGCCGCCGCAAAGCCCGCAGTCCCATGTGCTGTGGGGCCACGCGAGCGGCTGCCAAAGAGCTTTCCAAGGAGGCATGGCTTTCCCTCCTGGCTCTTCGGGCGTGGGAGCTGTGGCCAGAGCCGCGGCCCTACCGGAAAATGCTTCGCAGGCTGGCATGGCGGCGCCAGGTGGGCACCGGTGGCGCCGAGGCTGATGGCCGCCGCAAAGCCCGCAGCCCCACGGGCTGTGGGGCCACGCGAGCGGCTGCCAAAGAGCTTTCCAACAAGGCACGGCTTTCCCTCCTGGCTCTTCGGGCGTGGGAGCTGTGGCCAGAGCCGCGGCCCTACCGGAAAATGCTTCGCAGGCTGGCGCGGCGGCGCCACGTGGGCGCCGGTGGCGCCGAGGCTGACGGCCGCCGGAAAGCCCGCAGCCCCACAGGCTGTGGGGCCACGCGAGCGGCTGCCAAAGAGCTTTCCAACGAGGCACGGCTTTCCCTCCTGGCTCTTCGGGCGTGGGAGCTGTGGCCAGAGCCGCGGCCCTACCGGAAAATGCTTGGCAGGCTGGCATGGCGGCGCCAGGTGGGCGCCGGTGGCGCCGAGGCTGACGGCCGCCGGAAAGCCCGCAGCCCCACGGGCTGTGGGGCCACGCGAGCGGCTGCCAAAGAGCTTTCCAACGAGGCACGGCTTTCCCTCCTGGCTCTTCGGGCGTGGGAGCTGTCGCCAGAGCCGCGGCCCTACCGGAAAATGCTTCGCAGGCTGGTGCGGCAGCGCTACGTAGGCGCAGGTGGCGCCGAGGCTGACGGCTGCCGGAAAGCCCGCAGCCCCACGGGCTGTGGGGCCACGCGAGCGGCTGCCAAAGAGCTTTCCAACGAGGCACGGCATTCCCTCCTGGCTCTTCGGGCGTGGGAGCTGTGGCCAGAGCCGCGGCCCTACCGGAAAATGCTTGGCAGGCTAGCGCGGCGGCGCCAGGTGGGCGCCGGTGGCGCCGAGGCTGACGGCCGCCGCAAAGCCCGCAGTCCCATGTGCTGTGGGGCCACGCGAGCGGCTGCCAAAGAGCTTTCCAAGGAGGCATGGCTTTCCCTCCTGGCTCTTCGGGCGTGGGAGCTGTGGCCAGAGACGCGGCCCTACCGGAAAATGCTTCGCAGGCTGGCATGGCGGCGCCAGGTGGGCACCGGTGGCGCCGAGGCTGACGGCCGCCGCAAAGCCCGCAGCCCCACGGGCTGTGGGGCCACGCGAGCGGCTGCCAAAGAGCTTTCCAACAAGGCACGGCTTTCCCTCCTGGCTCTTCGGGCGTGGGAGCTGTGGCCAGAGCCGCGGCCCTACCGGAAAATGCTTCGCAGGCTGGCGCGGCGGCGCCACGTGGGCGCCGGTGGCGCCGAGGCTGACGGCCGCCGCAAAGCCCGCAGCCCCACAGGCTGTGGGGCCACGCGAGCGGCTGCCAAAGAGCTTTCCAACGAGGCACGGCTTTCCCTCCTGGCTCTTCGGGCGTGGGAGCTGTGGCCAGAGCCGCGGCCCTACCGGAAAATGCTTGGCAGGCTGGCATGGCGGCGCCAGGTGGGCGCCGGTGGCGCCGAGGCTGACGGCCGCCGGAAAGCCCGCAGCCCCACGGGCTGTGGGGCCACGCGAGCGGCTGCCAAAGAGCTTTCCAACGAGGCACGGCTTTCCCTCCTGGCTCTTCGGGCGTGGGAGCTGTCGCCAGAGCCGCGGTCCTACCGGAAAATGCTTCGCAGGCTGGTGCGGCAGCGCTACGTAGGCGCCGGTGGCGCCGAGGCTGACGGCTGCCGAAAAGCCCGCAGCCCCACGGGCTGTGGGGTCACGCGAGCGGCTGCCAAAGAGCTTTCCAACGAGGCACGGCTTTCCCTCCTGGCTCTTTGGGTGTGGGAGCTGTGGCGAGAGACGCTGCCCTACCGGAAAATGCTACGGGGGCTGGTGCGGCGGTGCCAGGTGGGCGCCGGTGGCGCCGAGGCTGACGGCCGCCGGAAAGCCCGCAGCCCCACGGGCTGTGGGGCCACGCGAGCGGCTGCCAAAGAGCTTTCCAACAAGGCACGGCATTCCCTCCTGGCTCTTCGGGCGTGGGAGCTGTGGCCAGAGCCGCGGCCCTACCGGAAAATGCTTGGCAGGCTAGCGCGGCGGCGCCAGGTGGGCGCCGGTGGCGCCGAGGCTGACGGCCGCCGGAAAGCCCGCAGCCCCACGGGCTGTGGGGCCACGCGAGCGGCTGCCAAAGAGCTTTCCAACGAGGCACGGCTTGCCCTCCAGGCTCTTCGGGCGTGGGAGCTGTGGCCAGAGCCGCGGCCCTACCGGAAAATGCTTCGCCGGCTGGCTCGGCGGCGCCACGTGGGCGACGGTGGTGCCGAGGCTGACGGCCGCCGCAAAGCCCGCAGTCCCATGTGCTGTGGGGCCACGCGAGCGGCTGCCAAAGAGCTTTCCAAGGAGGCATGGCTTTCCCTCCTGGCTCTTCGGGCGTGGGAGCTGTGGCCAGAGACGCGGCCCTACCGGAAAATGCTTCGCAGGCTGGCATGGCGGCGCCAGGTTGGCACCGGTGGCGCCGAGGCTGACGGCCACCGCAAAGCCCGCAGCCCCACGGGCTGTGGGGCCACGCGAGCGGCTGCCAAAGAGCTTTCCAACAAGGCACGGCTTTCCCTCCTGGCTCTTCGGGCGTGGGAGCTGTGGCCAGAGCCGCGGCCCTACCGGAAAATGCTTCGCAGGCTGGCGCGGCGGCGCCAGGTGGGCGCCGGTGGCGCCGAGGCTGACGGCCGCCGCAAAGCCCGCAGCCCCACAGGCTGTGGGGCCACGCGAGCGGCTGCCAAAGAGCTTTCCAACGAGGCACGGCTTTCCCTCCTGGCTCTTCGGGCGTGGGAGCTGTGGCCAGAGCCGCGGCCCTACCGGAAAATGCTTGGCAGGCTGGCATGGCGGCGCCAGGTGGGCGCCGGTGGCGCCGAGGCTGACGGCCGCCGGAAAGCCCGCAGCCCCACGTGCTGTGGGGCCACGCGAGCGGCTGCCAAAGAGCTTTCCAACGAGGCACGGCTTTCCCTCCTGGCTCTTCGGGCATGGGAGCTGTGGCCAGAGCCGCGGCCCTACCGGAAAATCCTTCAGGGGCTGGCGCGGCGGTGCCAGGTGGGCGCCGGTGGCGCCGAGGCTGACGGCCGCCGGAAAGCCCGCAGCCCCACGGGCTGTGGGGCCACGCGAGCGGCTGCCAAAGAGCTTTCCAACGAGGCACGGCTTTCCCTCCTGGCTCTTCGGGCGTGGGAGCTGTGGCCAGAGCCGCGGCCCTACCGGAAAATGCTTCGCAGGCTGGCGCTGCGGCGCCACGTAGGCACCGGTGGCGCCGAGGCTGACGGCCGCCGGAAAGCCCGCAGCCCCACGGGCTGTGGGGCCACGCGAGCGGCTGCCAAAGAGCTTTCCAACGAGGCACGGCTTTCCCTCCTGGCTCTTCGGGCGTGGGAGCTGTGGCCAGAGCCGCGGCCCTACCGGAAAATGCTTCGCAGGCTGGTGCGGCAGCGCTACGTAGGCGCAGGTGGCGCCGAGGCTGACGGCTGACGGAAAGCCCGCAGCCCCACGGGCTGTGGGGCCACGCGAGCGGCTGCCAAAGAGCTTTCCAACGAGGCACGGCTTTCCCTCCTGGCTCTTCGGGCGTGGGAGCTGTGGCCAGAGCCGCGGCCCTACCGGAAAATGCTTCGCAGGCTGGTGCGGCAGCGCTACGTAGGCGCAGGTGGCGCCGAGGCTGACGGCTGACGGAAAGCCCGCAGCCCCACGGGCTGTGGGGCCACGCGAGCGGCTGCCAAAGAGCTTTCCAACGAGGCACGGCTTTCCCTCCTGGCTCTTCGGGCGTGGGAGCTGTGGCCAGAGCCGCGGCCCTACCGGAAAATGCTTCGGGGGCTGGCGCGGTGGCGCAACGTAGGCGCCGTTGGCGCTGAGGCTGACAGCCGCCGGAAAGCCCGCAGTCCCACGGGCTGTGGGGCCACGCGAGCGGCTGCCAAAGAGCTTTCCAACAAGGCACGGCATTCCCTCCTGGCTCTTCGGGCGTGGGAGCTGTGGCCAGAGCCGCGGCCCTACTGGAAAATGCTTGGCAGGCTAGCGCGGCGGCGCCAGGTGGGCGCCGGTGGCGCCGAGGCTGACTGCCGCCGGAAAGCCCGCAGCCCCACGGGCTGTGGGGCCACGCGAGCGGCTGCCAAAGAGCTTTCCAACGAGGCACGGCTTGCCCTCCTGGCTCTTCGGGCGTGGGAGCTGTGGCCAGAGCCGCGGCCCTACCGGAAAATGCTTCGCCGGCTGGCTCGGCGGCGCCACGTGGGCGCCGGTGGCGCCGAGGCTGACGGCCGCCGCAAAGCCCGCAGTCCCATGTGCTGTGGGGCCACACGAGCGGCTGCCAAAGAGCTTTCCAAGGAGGCATGGCTTTCCCTCCTGGCTCTTCGGGCGTGGGAGCTGTGGCCAGAGCCGCGGCCCTACCGGAAAATGCTTGGCAGGCTAGCGCGGCGGCGCCAGGTGGGCGCCGGTGGCGCCGAGGCTGACGGCCGCCGCAAAGCCCGCAGTCCCATGTGCTGTGGGGCCACGCGAGCGGCTGCCAAAGAGCTTTCCAAGGAGGCATGGCTTTCCCTCCTGGCTCTTCGGGCGTGGGAGCTGTGGCCAGAGCCGCGGCCCTACCGGAAAATGCTTCGCAGGCTGGCATGGCGGCGCCAGGTGGGCACCGGTGGCGCCGAGGCTGACGGCCGCCGCAAAGCCCGCAGCCCCACGGGCTGTGGGGCCACGCGAGCGGCTGCCAAAGAGCTTTCCAACAAGGCACGGCTTTCCCTCCTGGCTCTTCGGGCGTGGGAGCTGTGGCCAGAGCCGCGGCCCTACCGGAAAATGCTTCGCAGGCTGGCGCGGCGGCGCCACGTGGGCGCCGGTGGCGCCGAGGCTGACGGCCGCCGGAAAGCCCGCAGCCCCACAGGCTGTGGGGCCACGCGAGCGGCTGCCAAAGAGCTTTCCAACGAGGCACGGCTTTCCCTCCTGGCTCTTCGGGCGTGGGAGCTGTGGCCAGAGCCGCGGCCCTACCGGAAAATGCTTGGCAGGCTGGCATGGCGGCGCCAGGTGGGCGCCGGTGGCGCCGAGGCTGACGGCCGCCGGAAAGCCCGCAGCCCCACGGGCTGTGGGGCCACGCGAGCGGCTGCCAAAGAGCTTTCCAACGAGGCACGGCTTTCCCTCCTGGCTCTTCGGGCGTGGGAGCTGTCGCCAGAGCCGCGGCCCTACCGGAAAATGCTTCGCAGGCTGGTGCGGCAGCGCTACGTAGGCGCAGGTGGCGCCGAGGCTGACGGCTGCCGGAAAGCCCGCAGCCCCACGGGCTGTGGGGCCACGCGAGCGGCTGCCAAAGAGCTTTCCAACGAGGCACGGCATTCCCTCCTGGCTCTTCGGGCGTGGGAGCTGTGGCCAGAGCCGCGGCCCTACCGGAAAATGCTTGGCAGGCTAGCGCGGCGGCGCCAGGTGGGCGCCGGTGGCGCCGAGGCTGACGGCCGCCGCAAAGCCCGCAGTCCCATGTGCTGTGGGGCCACGCGAGCGGCTGCCAAAGAGCTTTCCAAGGAGGCATGGCTTTCCCTCCTGGCTCTTCGGGCGTGGGAGCTGTGGACAGAGCCGCGGCCCTACCGGAAAATGCTTCGCAGGCTGGCATGGCGGCGCCAGGTGGGCACCGGTGGCGCCGAGGCTGACGGCCGCCGCAAAGCCCGCAGCCCCACGGGCTGTGGGGCCACGCGAGCGGCTGCCAAAGAGCTTTCCAACAAGGCACGGCTTTCCCTCCTGGCTCTTCGGGCGTGGGAGCTGTGGCCAGAGCCGCGGCCCTACCGGAAAATGCTTCGCAGGCTGGCGCGGCGGCGCCAGGTGGGCGCCGGTGGCGCCGAGGCTGACGGCCGCCGGAAAGCCCGCAGCCCCACAGGCTGTGGGGCCACGCGAGCGGCTGCCAAAGAGCTTTCCAACGAGGCACGGCTTTCCCTCCTGGCTCTTCGGGCGTGGGAGCTGTCGCCAGAGCCGCGGCCCTACCGGAAAATGCTTCGCAGGCTGGTGCGGCAGCGCTACGTAGGCGCAGGTTGCGCCGAGGCTGACGGCTGCCGAAAAGCCCGCAGCCCCACGGGCTGTGGGGTCACGCGAGCGGCTGCCAAAGAGCTTTCCAACGAGGCACGGCTTTCCCTCCTGGCTCTTTGGGTGTGGGAGCTGTGGCGAGAGACGCTGCCCTACCGGAAAATGCTACGGGGGCTGGTGCGGCGGTGCCAGGTGGGCGCCGGTGGCGCCGAGGCTGACGGCCGCCGGAAAGCCCGCAGCCCCACGGGCTGTGGGGCCACGCGAGTGGCTGCCAAAGAGCTTTCCAACAAGGCACGGCATTCCCTCCTGGCTCTTCGGGCGTGGGAGCTGTGGCCAGAGCCGCGGCCCTACCGGAAAATGCTTGGCAGGCTAGCGCGGCGGCGCCAGGTGGGCGCCGGTGGCGCCGAGGCTGACGGCCGCCGGAAAGCCCGCAGCCCCACGGGCTGTGGGGCCACGCGAGCGGCTGCCAAAGAGCTTTCCAACGAGGCACGGCTTGCCCTCCTGGCTCTTCGGGCGTGGGAGCTGTGGCCAGAGCCGCGGCCCTACCGGAAAATGCTTCGCCGGCTGGCTCGGCGGCGCCACGTGGGCGACGGTGGTGCCGAGGCTGACGGCCGCCGCAAAGCCCGCAGTCCCATGTGCTGTGGGGCCACGCGAGCGGCTGCCAAAGAGCTTTCCAAGGAGGCATGGCTTTCCCTCCTGGCTCTTCGGGCGTGGGAGCTGTGGCCAGAGACGCGGCCCTACCGGAAAATGCTTCGCAGGCTGGCATGGCGGCGCCAGGTTGGCACCGGTGGCGCCGAGGCTGACGTCCGCCGCAAAGCCCGCAGCCCCACGGGCTGTGGGGCCACGCGAGCGGCTGCCAAAGAGCTTTCCAACAAGGCACGGCTTTCCCTCCTGGCTCTTCAGGCGTGGGAGCTGTGGCCAGAGCCGCGGCCCTACCGGAAAATGCTTCGCAGGCTGGCGCGGCGGCGCCACGTGGGCGCCGGTGGCGCCGAGGCTGACGGCCGCCGCAAAGCCCGCAGCCCCACAGGCTGTGGGGCCACGCGAGCGGCTGCCAAAGAGCTTTCCAACGAGGCACGGCTTTCCCTCCTGGCTCTTCGGGCGTGGGAGCTGTGGCCAGAGCCGCGGCCCTACCGGAAAATGCTTGGCAGGCTGGCATGGCGGCGCCAGGTGGGCGCCGGTGGCGCCGAGGCTGACGGCCGCCGGAAAGCCCGCAGCCCCACGGGCTGTGGGGCCACGCGAGCGGCTGCCAAAGAGCTTTCCAACGAGGCACGGCTTTCCCTCCTGGCTCTTCGGGCATGGGAGCTGTGGCCAGAGCCGCGGCCCTACCGGAAAATCCTTCAGGGGCTGGCGCGGCGGTGCCAGGTGGGCGCCGGTGGCGCCGAGGCTGACGGCCGCCGGAAAGCCCGCAGCCCCACGGGCTGTGGGGCCACGCGAGCGGCTGCCAAAGAGCTTTCCAACGAGGCACGGCTTTCCCTCCTGGCTCTTCGGGCGTGGGAGCTGTGGCCAGAGCCGCGGCCCTACCGGAAAATGCTTCGCAGGCTGGCGCTGCGGCGCCACGTAGGCACCGGTGGCGCCGAGGCTGACGGCCGCCGGAAAGCCCGCAGCCCCACGGGCTGTGGGGCCACGCGAGCGGCTGCCAAAGAGCTTTCCAACGAGGCACGGCTTTCCCTCCTGGCTCTTCGGGCGTGGGAGCTGTGGCCAGAGCCGCGGCCCTACCGGAAAATGCTTCGCAGGCTGGTGCGGCAGCGCTACGTAGGCGCTGGTGGCGCCGAGGCTGACGGCTGACGGAAAGCCCGCAGCCCCACGGGCTGTGGGGCCACGCGAGCGGCTGCCAAAGAGCTTTCCAACGAGGCACGGCTTTCCCTCCTGGCTCTTCGGGCGTGGGAGCTGTGGCCAGAGCCGCGGCCCTACTGGAAAATGCTTCGCAGGCTGGTGCGGCAGCGCTACGTAGGCGCAGGTGGCGCCGAGGCTGACGGCTGACGGAAAGCCCGCAGCCCCACGGGCTGTGGGGCCACGCGAGCGGCTGCCAAAGAGCTTTCCAACGAGGCACGGCTTTCCCTCCTGGCTCTTCGGGCGTGGGAGCTGTGGCCAGAGCCGCGGCCCTACCGGAAAATGCTTCGGGGGCTGGCGCGGTGGCGCAACGTAGGCGCCGTTGGCGCTGAGGCTGACAGCCGCCGGAAAGCCCGCAGTCCCACGGGCTGTGGGGCCACGCGAGCGGCTGCCAAAGAGCTTTCCAACAAGGCACGGCATTCCCTCCTGGCTCTTCGGGCGTGGGAGCTGTGGCCAGAGCCGCGGCCCTACCGGAAAATGCTTGGCAGGCTAGCGCGGCGGCGCCAGGTGGGCGCCGGTGGCGCCGAGGCTGACTGCCGCCGGAAAGCCCGCAGCCCCACGGGCTGTGGGGCCACGCGAGCGGCTGCCAAAGAGCTTTCCAACGAGGCACGGCTTGCCCTCCTGGCTCTTCGGGCGTGGGAGCTGTGGCCAGAGCCGCGGCCCTACCGGAAAATGCTTCGCCGGCTGGCTCGGCGGCGCCACGTGGGCGCCGGTGGCGCCGAGGCTGACGGCCGCCGCAAAGTCCGCAGTCCCATGTGCTGTGGGGCCACACGAGCGGCTGCCAAAGAGCTTTCCAAGGAGGCATGGCTTTCCCTCCTGGCTCTTCGGGCGTGGGAGCTGTGGCCAGAGACGCGGCCCTACCGGAAAATGCTTCACAGGCTGGCATGGCGGCGCCAGGTGGGCACCGGTGGCGCCGAGGCTGACGGCCGCCGCAAAGCCCGCAGCCCCACGGGCTGTGGGGCCACGCGAGCGGCTGCCAAAGAGCTTTCCAACGAGGCACGGCTTTCCCTCCTGGCTCTTCGGGCGTGGGAGCTGTGGCCAGAGCCGCGGCCCTACCGGAAAATGCTTCGCAGGCTGGTGCGGCAGCGCTACGTAGGCGCAGGTGGCGCCGAGGCTGACGGCTGCCGGAAAGCCCGCAGCCCCACGGGCTGTGGGGCCACGCGAGCGGCTGCCAAAGAGCTTTCCAACGAGGCACGGCATTCCCTCCTGGCTCTTCGGGCGTGGGAGCTGTGGCCAGAGCCGCGGCCCTACCGGAAAATGCTTGGCAGGCTAGCGCGGCGGCGCCAGGTGGGCGCCGGTGGCGCCGAGGCTGACGGCCGCCGCAAAGCCCGCAGTCCCATGTGCTGTGGGGCCACGCGAGCGGCTGCCAAAGAGCTTTCCAAGGAGGCATGGCTTTCCCTCCTGGCTCTTCGGGCGTGGGAGCTGTGGCCAGAGACGCGGCCCTACCGGAAAATGCTTCGCAGGCTGGCATGGCGGCGCCAGGTGGGCACCGGTGGCGCCGAGGCTGACGGCCGCCGCAAAGCCCGCAGCCCCACGGGCTGTGGGGCCACGCGAGCGGCTGCCAAAGAGCTTTCCAACAAGGCACGGCTTTCCCTCCTGGCTCTTCGGGCGTGGGAGCTGTGGCCAGAGCCGCGGCCCTACCGGAAAATGCTTCGCAGGCTGGCGCGGCGGCGCCACGTGGGCGCCGGTGGCGCCGAGGCTGACGGCCGCCGCAAAGCCCGCAGCCCCACAGGCTGTGGGGCCACGCGAGCGGCTGCCAAAGAGCTTTCCAACGAGGCACGGCTTTCCCTCCTGGCTCTTCGGGCGTGGGAGCTGTGGCCAGAGCCGCGGCCCTACCGGAAAATGCTTGGCAGGCTGGCATGGCGGCGCCAGGTGGGCGCCGGTGGCGCCGAGGCTGACGGCCGCCGGAAAGCCCGCAGCCCCACGGGCTGTGGGGCCACGCGAGCGGCTGCCAAAGAGCTTTCCAACGAGGCACGGCTTTCCCTCCTGGCTCTTCGGGCGTGGGAGCTGTCGCCAGAGCCGCGGCCCTACCGGAAAATGCTTCGCAGGCTGGTGCGGCAGCGCTACGTAGGCGCAGGTGGCGCCGAGGCTGACGGCTGCCGGAAAGCCCGCAGCCCCACGGGCTGTGGGGTCACGCGAGCGGCTGCCAAAGAGCTTTCCAACGAGGCACGGCTTTCCCTCCTGGCTCTTTGGGTGTGGGAGCTGTGGCGAGAGACGCTGCCCTACCGGAAAATGCTACGGGGGCTGGTGCGGCGGTGCCAGGTGGGCGCCGGTTGCGCCGAGGCTGACGGCCGCCGCAAAGCCCGCAGCCCCACGGGCTGTGGGGCCACGCGAGCGGCTGCCAAAGAGCTTTCCAACAAGGCACGGCATTCCCTCCTGGCTCTTCGGGCGTGGGAGCTGTGGCCAGAGCCGCGGCCCTACCGGAAAATGCTTGGCAGGCTAGCGCGGCGGCGCCAGGTGGGCGCCGGTGGCGCCGAGGCTGACGGCCGCCGGAAAGCCCGCAGCCCCACGGGCTGTGGGGCCACGCGAGCGGCTGCCAAAGAGCTTTCCAACGAGGCACGGCTTGCCCTCCTGGCTCTTCGGGCGTGGGAGCTGTGGCCAGAGACGCGGCCCTACCGGAAAATGCTTCGCAGGCTGGCATGGCGGCGCCAGGTTGGCACCGGTGGCGCCGAGGCTGACGGCCGCCGCAAAGCCCGCAGCCCCACGGGCTGTGGGGCCACGCGAGCGGCTGCCAAAGAGCTTTCCAACAAGGCACGGCTTTCCCTCCTGGCTCTTCGGGCGTGGGAGCTGTGGCCAGAGCCGCGGCCCTACCGGAAAATGCTTCGCAGGCTGGCGCGGCGGCGCCACGTGGGCGCCGGTGGCGCCGAGGCTGACGGCCGCCGCAAAGCCCGCAGCCCCACAGGCTGTGGGGCCACGCGAGCGGCTGCCAAAGAGCTTTCCAACGAGGCACGGCTTTCCCTCCTGGCTCTTCGGGCGTGGGAGCTGTGGCCAGAGCCGCGGCCCTACCGGAAAATGCTTGGCAGGCTGGCATGGCGGCGCCAGGTGGGCGCCGGTGGCGCCGAGGCTGACGGCCGCCGCAAAGCCCGCAGCCCCACGGGCTGTGGGGCCACGCGAGCGGCTGCCAAAGAGCTTTCCAACAAGGCACGGCTTTCCCTCCTGGCTCTTCGGGCGTGGGAGCTGTGGCCAGAGCCGCGGCCCTACCGGAAAATGCTTCGCAGGCTGGCGCGGCGGCGCCACGTGGGCGCCGGTGGCGCCGAGGCTGACGGCCGCCGCAAAGCCCGCAGCCCCACAGGCTGTGGGGCCACGCGAGCGGCTGCCAAAGAGCTTTCCAACGAGGCACGGCTTTCCCTCCTGGCTCTTCGGGCGTGGGAGCTGTGGCCAGAGCCGCGGCCCTACCGGAAAATGCTTGGCAGGCTGGCATGGCGGCGCCAGGTGGGCGCCGGTGGCGCCGAGGCTGACGGCCGCCGGAAAGCCCGCAGCCCCACGGGCTGTGGGGCCACGCGAGCGGCTGCCAAAGAGCTTTCCAACGAGGCACGGCTTTCCCTCCTGGCTCTTCGGGCATGGGAGCTGTGGCCAGAGCCGCGGCCCTACCGGAAAATCCTTCAGGGGCTGGCGCGGCGGTGCCAGGTGGGCGCCGGTGGCGCCGAGGCTGACGGCCCCCGGAAAGCCCGCAGCCCCACGGGCTGTGGGGCCACGCGAGCGGCTGCCAAAGAGCTTTCCAACGAGGCACGGCTTTCCCTCCTGGCTCTTCGGGCGTGGGAGCTGTGGACAGAGGCGCGGCCCTACCGGAAAATGCTTCGCAGGCTGGCGCTGCGGCGCCACGTAGGCACCGGTGGCGCCGAGGCTGACGGCCGCCGGAAAGCCCGCAGCCCCACGGGCTGTGGGGCCACGCGAGCGGCTGCCAAAGAGCTTTCCAACGAGGCACGGCTTTCCCTCCTGGCTCTTCGGGCGTGGGAGCTGTGGCCAGAGCCGCGGCCCTACCGGAAAATGCTTCGCAGGCTGGTGCGGCAGCGCTACGTAGGCGCAGGTGGCGCCGAGGCTGACGGCTGACGGAAAGCCCGCAGCCCCACGGGCTGTGGGGCCACGCGAGCGGCTGCCAAAGAGCTTTCCAACGAGGCACGGCTTTCCCTCCTGGCTCTTCGGGCGTGGGAGCTGTGGCCAGAGCCGCGGCCCTACCGGAAAATGCTTCGCAGGCTGGTGCGGCAGCGCTACGTAGGCGCAGGTGGCGCCGAGGCTGACGGCTGACGGAAAGCCCGCAGCCCCACGGGCTGTGGGGCCACGCGAGCGGCTGCCAAAGAGCTTTCCAACGAGGCACGGCTTTCCCTCCTGGCTCTTCGGGCGTGGGAGCTGTGGCCAGAGCCGCGGCCCTACCGGAAAATGCTTCGCCGGCTGGCTCGGCGGCGCCACGTGGGCGCCGGTGGCGCCGAGGCTGACGGCCGCCGCAAAGCCCGCAGTCCCATGTGCTGTGGGGCCACACGAGCGGCTGCCAAAGAGCTTTCCAAGGAGGCATGGCTTTCCCTCCTGGCTCTTCGGGCGTGGGAGCTGTGGCCAGAGACGCGGCCCTACCGGAAAATGCTTCACAGGCTGGCATGGCGGCGCCAGGTGGGCACCGGTGGCGCCGAGGCTGACGGCCGCCGCAAAGCCCGCAGCCCCACGGGCTGTGGGGCCACGCGAGCGGCTGCCAAAGAGCTTTCCAACAAGGCACGGCTTTCCCTCCTGGCTCTTCGGGCGTGGGAGCTGTGGCCAGAGCCGCGGCCCTACCGGAAAATGCTTCGCAGGCTGGCGCGGCGGCGCCAGGTGGGCGCCGGTGGCGCCGAGGCTGACGGCCGCCGCAAAGCCCGCAGCCCCACAGGCTGTGGGGCCACGCGAGCGGCTGCCAAAGAGCTTTCCAACGAGGCACGGCTTTCCATCCTGGCTCTTCGGGCGTGGGAGCTGTGGCCAGAGCCGCGGCCCTACCGGAAAATGCTTGGCAGGCTGGCATGGCGGCGCCAGGTGGGCGCCGGTGGCGCCGAGGCTGACGGCCGCCGGAAAGCCCGCAGCCCCACGGGCTGTGGGGCCACGCGAGCGGCTGCCAAAGAGCTTTCCAACGAGGCACGGCTTGCCCTCCTGGCTCTTCGGGCGTGGGAGCTGTGGCCAGAGCCGCGGCCCTACCGGAAAATGCTTGGCAGGCTGGCACGGCGGCGCCAGGTGGGCACCGGTGGCGCCGAGGCTGACGGCCGCCGCAAAGCCCGCAGCCCCACGGGCTGTGGGGCCACGCGAGCGGCTGCCAAAGAGCTTTCCAACAAGGCACGGCTTTCCCTCCTGGCTCTTCGGGCGTGGGAGCTGTGGCCAGAGCCGCGGCCCTACCGGAAAATGCTTCGCAGGCTGGCGCGGCGGCGCCAGGTGGGCGCCGGTGGCGCCGAGGCTGACGGCCGCCGCAAAGCCCGCAGCCCCACGGGCTGTGGGGCCACGCGAGCGGCTGCCAAAGAGCTTTCCAACAAGGCACGGCTTTCCCTCCTGGCTCTTCGGGCGTGGGAGCTGTGGCCAGAGCCGCGGCCCTACCGGAAAATGCTTCGCAGGCTGGCGCGGCGGCGCCACGTGGGCGCCGGTGGCGCCGAGGCTGACGGCCGCCGAAAAGCCCGCAGCCCCACGGGCTGTGGGGCCATGCGAGCGGCTGCCAAAGAGCTTTCCAACGAGGCACGGCATTCCCTCCTGGCTCTTCGGGCGTGGGAGCTGTGGCCAGAGCCGCGGCCCTACCAGAAAATGCTTGGCAGGCTAGCGCGGCGGCGCCAGGTGGGCGCCGGTGGCGCCGAGGCTGACGGCCGCCGGAAAGCCCGCAGCCCCACGGGCTGTGGGGCCACGCGAGCGGCTGCCAAAGAGCTTTCCAACAAGGCACGGCTTTCCCTCCTGGCTCTTTGGGCGTGGGAGCTGTGGCCAGAGCCGCGGCCCTACCGGAAAATGATTCGGGGGCTGGCGCGGTGGCGCAACGTAGGTGCCGTTGGCGCTGAGGCTGACAGCCGCCGGAAAGCCCGCAGTCCCACGGGCTGTGGGGCCACGCGAGCGGCTGCCAAAGAGCTTTCCAACGAGGCACGGCATTCCCTCCTGGCTCTTCGGGCGTGGGAGCTGTGGCCAGAGACGCGGCCCTACCGGAAAATGCTTCGCAGGCTGGCGCGGCGGCGCCAGGTGGGCGCCGGTGGCGCCGAGGCTGACGGCCGCCGGAAAGCCCGCAGTCCCACGGGCTGTGGGGCCACGCGAGCGGCTGCCAAAGAGCTTTCCAACGAGGCACGGCTTTCCCTCCTGGCTCTTCGGGCGTGGGAGCTGTGGCCAGAGCCGCGGCCCTACCGGAAAATGCTTCGCAGGCTGGCGCGGCGGCGCCACGTGGGCGTCGGTGGCGCCGAGGCTGACGGCCGCCGGAAAGCCCGCAGCCCCACGGTGTGTGGGGCCACGCGAGCGGCTGCCAAAGAGCTTTCCAACGAGGCACGGCTTTTCCTCCTGGCTCTTCGGGCGTGGGAGCTGTGGCCAGAGCCGCGGCCCTACCGGAAAATGATTCGGGGGCTGGCGCGGTGGCGCAACGTAGGCGCCGTTGGCGCTGAGGCTGACAGCCGCCGGAAAGCCCGCAGTCCCACGGGCTGTGGGGCCACGCGAGCGGCTGCCAAAGAGCTTTCCAACGAGGCACGGCATTCCCTCCTGGCTCTTCGGGCGTGGGAGCTGTGGCCAGAGCCGCGGCCCTACCGGAAAATGCTTTGGGGGCTGGCGCGGCGGCGCCAGGTGGGCGCCGGTGGCGCCGAGGCTGACGGCCGCCGGAAAGCCCGCAGCCCCACGGGCTGTGGGGCCACGCGAGCAGCTGCCAAAGAGCTTTCCAACGAGGCACGGCTTGCCCTCCTGGCTCTTTGGGCGTGGGAGCTGTGGCCAGAGCCGCGGCCCTACCGGAAAATCCTTCGGGGGCTGGCGCGGCGGCGCCATGTGGGCACCGGTGGCAACGAGGCTGACGGCCGCCGGAAAGCCCGCAGTCCCACGGGCTGTGGGGCCACGCGAGCGGCTGCCAAAGAGCTTTCCAACGAGGCACGGCTTTCCCTCCTGGCTCTTCGGGTGTGGGAGCTGTCGCCAGAGCCGCGGCCCTACCGGAAACTGTTTCACAGGCTGGCACGGCAGCGCTACGTAGGCGCAGGTGGCGCCGAGGCTGACGGCCGCCGGAAAGCGCGCAGCCCCACGGGCTGTGGGGCCACGCGAGCGGCTGCCAAAGAGCTTTCCATCAAGGCACGGCTTTTCCTCCTGGCTCTTCGGGCGTGGGAGCTGTGGCCAGAGCCGCGGCCCTACCGGAAAATGCTTCGGGGGCTGGCGCGGTGGCGCCACGTAGGCGCCGGTGGCGCCGAGGCTGACGGCCGCCGCAAAGCCCGCAGCCCCACGGGCTGTGGGGCCATGCGAGCGGCTGCCAAAGAGCTTTCCAACAAGGCACGGCTTTCCCTCCTGGCTCTTCGGGCGTGGGAGCTGTGGCCAGAGCCGCGGCCCTACCGGAAAATGCTTCGGGGGCTGGCGCGGCGGTGCCAGGTGGGAGCCGGTGGCGCCGAGGCTGACGGCCGCCGGAAAGCCCGCAGCCCCACGGGCTGTGGGGCCACGCGAGCGGCTGCCAAAGAGCTTTCCAACGAGGCACGGCTTTCCCTCCTGGCTCTTCGGGCGTGGGAGCTGTGGCCAGAGCCGCGGCCCTACCGGAAAATGCTTGGCAGGCTGGCGCTGCGGCGCCAGGTGGGCGCCAGTGGCACCGAGGCTGACGGCCACCAGAAAGCTAGGAGCCCCACGGGCTGTGGGGCCACGCGAGCGGCTGCCAAAGAGCTTTCCAACGAGGCACGGCTTGCCCTCCTGGCTCTTCGGGCGTGGGAGCTGTGGCCAGAGCCGCGGCCCTACCGGAAAATGCTTGGCAGGCTGGCACGGCGGCGCCAGGTGGGCACCGGTGGCGCCGAGGCTGACGGCCGCCGCAAAGCCCGCAGCCCCACGGGCTGTGGGGCCACGCGAGCGGCTGCCAAAGAGCTTTCCAACAAGGCACGGCTTTCCCTCCTGGCTCTTCGGGCGTGGGAGCTGTGGCCAGAGCCGCGGCCCTACCGGAAAATGCTTCGCAGGCTGGCGCGGCGGCGCCACGTGGGCGCCGGTGGCGCCGAGGCTGACGGCCGCCGCAAAGCCCGCAGCCCCACGGGCTGTGGGGCCACGCGAGCGGCTGCCAAAGAGCTTTCCAACAAGGCACGGCTATCCCTCCTGGCTCTTCGGGCGTGGGAGCTGTGGCCAGAGCCGCGGTCCTACCGGAAAATGCTTCGCAGGCTGGCGCGGCGGCGCCACGTGGGCGCCGGTGGCGCCGAGGCTGACGGCCGCCGAAAAGCCCGCAGCCCCACGGGCTGTGGGGCCATGCGAGCGGCTGCCAAAGAGCTTTCCAACGAGGCACGGCATTCCCTCCTGGCTCTTCGGGCGTGGGAGCTGTGGCCAGAGCCGCGGCCCTACCGGAAAATGCTTGGCAGGCTAGCGCGGCGGCGCCAGGTGGGCGCCGGTGGCGCCGAGGCTGACGGCCGCCGGAAAGCCCGCAGTCCCACGGGCTGTGGGGCCACGCGAGCGGCTGCCAAAGAGCTTTCCAACGAGGCACGGCTTTCCCTCCTGGCTCTTCGGGCTTGGGAGCTGTGGCCAGAGCCGCGGCCCTACCAGAAAATGCTTGGCAGGCTAGCGCGGCGGCGCCAGGTGGGCGCCGGTGGCGCCGAGGCTGACGGCCGCCGGAAAGCCCGCAGCCCCACGGGCTGTGGGGCCACGCGAGCGGCTGCCAAAGAGCTTTCCAACAAGGCACGGCTTTCCCTCCTGGCTCTTTGGGCGTGGGAGCTGTGGCCAGAGCCGCGGCCCTACCGGAAAATGATTCGGGGGCTGGCGCGGTGGCGCAACGTAGGTGCCGTTGGCGCTGAGGCTGACAGCCGCCGGAAAGCCCGCAGTCCCACGGGCTGTGGGGCCACGCGAGCGGCTGCCAAAGAGCTTTCCAACGAGGCACGGCATTCCCTCCTGGCTCTTCGGGCGTGGGAGCTGTGGCCAGAGACGCGGCCCTACCGGAAAATGCTTCGCAGGCTGGCGCGGCGGCGCCAGGTGGGCGCCGGTGGCGCCGAGGCTGACGGCCGCCGGAAAGCCCGCAGTCCCACGGGCTGTGGGGCCACGCGAGCGGCTGCCAAAGAGCTTTCCAACGAGGCACGGCTTTCCCTCCTGGCTCTTCGGGCGTGGGAGCTGTGGCCAGAGCCGCGGCCCTACCAGAAAATGCTTGGCAGGCTAGCGCGGCGGCGCCAGGTGGGCGCCGGTGGCGCCGAGGCTGACGGCCGCCGGAAAGCCCGCAGCCCCACGGGCTGTGGGGCCACGCGAGCGGCTGCCAAAGAGCTTTCCAACGAGGCACGGCTTGCCCTCCTGGCTCTTCGGGCGTGGGAGCTGTGGCCAGAGCCGCGGCCCTACCGGAAAATGCTTCGCAGGCTAGCGCGGCGGCGCCACGTGGGCGCCGGTGGCGCCGAGGCTGACGGCCGCCGGAAAGCCCGCAGCCCCACGGGCTGTGGGGCCACGCGAGCGGCTGCCAAAGAGCTTTCCAACGAGGCACGGCATTCCCTCCTGGCTCTTCGGGCGTGGGAGCTGTGGCCAGAGCTGCGGCCCTACCGGAAAATGCTTGGCAGGCTAGCGCGGCGGCGCCAGGTGGGCGCCGGTGGCGCCGAGGCTGACGGCCGCCGGAAAGCCCGCAGCCCCACGGGCTGTGGGGCCACGCGAGCGGCTGCCAAAGAGCTTTCCAACGAGGCACGGCTTTCCCTCCTGGCTCTTCGGGCGTGGGAGCTGTGGCCAGAGCCGCGGCCCTACCGGAAAATGATTCGGGGGCTGGCGCGGTGGCGCAACGTAGGCGCCGTTGGCGCTGAGGCTGACAGCCGCCGGAAAGCCCGCAGTCCCACGGGCTGTGGGGCCACGCGAGCGGCTGCCAAAGAGCTTTCCAACGAGGCACGGCATTCCCTCCTGGCTCTTCGGGCGTGGGAGCTGTGGCCAGAGCCGCGGCCCTACCGGAAAATGCTTCGCAGGCTAGCGCGGCGGCGCCACGTGGGCGCCGGTGGCGCCGAGGCTGACGGCCGCCGGAAAGCCCGCAGCCCCACGGTGTGTGGGGCCACGCGAGCGGCTGCCAAAGAGCTTTCCAACAAGGCACGGCTTTCCCTCCTGGCTCTTCGGGCGTGGGAGCTGTGGCCAGAGCCGCGGCCCTACCGGAAAATGATTCGGGGGCTGGCGCGGTGGCGCAACGTAGGCGCCGTTGGCGCTGAGGCTGACAGCCGCCGGAAAGCCCGCAGTCCCACGGGCTGTGGGGCCACGCGAGCGGCTGCCAAAGAGCTTTCCAACGAGGCACGGCATTCCCTCCTGGCTCTTCGGGCGTGGGAGCTGTGGCCAGAGCCGCGGCCCTACCGGAAAATGCTTTGGGGGCTGGCGCGGCGGCGCCAGGTGGGCGCCGGTGGCGCCGAGGCTGACGGCCGCCGGAAAGCCCGCAGCCCCACGGGCTGTGGGGCCACGCGAGCAGCTGCCAAAGAGCTTTCCAACGAGGCACGGCTTGCCCTCCTGGCTCTTTGGGCGTGGGAGCTGTGGCCAGAGCCGCGGCCCTACCGGAAAATCCTTCGGGGGCTGGCGCGGCGGCGCCAGGTGGGCACCGGTGGCAACGAGGCTGACGGCCGCCGGAAAGCCCGCAGTCCCACGGGCTGTGGGGCCACGCGAGCGGCTGCCAAAGAGCTTTCCAACGAGGCACGGCTTTCCCTCCTGGCTCTTCGGGTGTGGGAGCTGTCGCCAGAGCCGCGGCCCTACCGGAAACTGTTTCACAGGCTGGCACGGCAGCGCTACGTAGGCGCAGGTGGCGCCGAGGCTGACGGCCGCCGGAAAGCGCGCAGCCCCACGGGCTGTGGGGCCACGCGAGCGGCTGCCAAAGAGCTTTCCATCAAGGCACGGCTTTTCCTCCTGGCTCTTCGGGCGTGGGAGCTGTGGCCAGAGCCGCGGCCCTACCGGAAAATGCTTCGGGGGCTGGCGCGGTGGCGCCACGTAGGCGCCGGTGGCGCCGAGGCTGACGGCCGCCGCAAAGCCCGCAGCCCCACGGGCTGTGGGGCCACGCGAGCGGCTGCCAAAGAGCTTTCCAACAAGGCACGGCTTTCCCTCCTGGCTCTTCGGGTGTGGGAGCTGTCGCCAGAGCCGCGGCCCTACCGGAAACTGTTTCACAGGCTGGCACGGCAGCGCTACGTAGGCGCAGGTGGCGCCGAGGCTGACGGCCGCCGGAAAGCGCGCAGCCCCACGGGCTGTGGGGCCATGCGAGCGGCTGCCAAAGAGCTTTCCAACAAGGCACGGCTTTCCCTCCTGGCTCTTCGGGCGTGGGAGCTGTGGCCAGAGCCGCGGCCCTACCGGAAAATGCTTGGCAGGCTGGCGCCGCGGCGCCAGGTGGGCGCCAGTGGCACCGAGGCTGACGGCCACCAGAAAGCTAGGAGCCCCACGGGCTGTGGGGCCACGCGAGCGGATGCCAAAGAGCTTTCCAACGAGGCACGGCTTTCCCTCCTGGCTCTTCGGGCATGGGAGCTGTGGCCAGAGCCGCGGCCCTACCGGAAAATCCTTCGGGGGCTGGCGCGGCGGTGCCAGGTGGGCGCCGGTGGCAACGAGGCTGACGGCCGCCGGAAAGCCCGCAGCCCCACGGGCTGTGGGGTCATGCGAGCGGCTGCCAAAGAGCTTTCCAACGAGGCACGGCTTTCCCTCCTGGCTCTTCGGGCGTGGGAGCTGTGGCCAGAGCCGCGGCCCTACCGGAAAATGCTTCGCAGGCTGGCACGGCGGTGCCAGGTGGGCGCCGGTGGCGCCGAGGCTGACGGCCGCCGGAAAGCCCGCAGCCCCACGGGCTGTGGGGCCACGCGAGCGGCTGCCAAAGAGATTTCCAACAAGGCACGGCTTTCCCTCCTGGCTCTTCGGGCGTGCGAGCTGTGGCCAGAGCCGCGGCCCTACCGGAAAATGCTTGGCAGGCTGGCGCGGCGGCGCAAGGTGGGCGCCGGTGGCGCCGAGGCTGACGGCCGCCGGAAAGCCCGCAGCCCCACGGGCTGTGGGGCCATGCGAGCGGCTGCCAAAGAGCTTTCCAACGAGGCACGGCTTTCCCTCCTGGCTCTTCGGGCGTGGGAGCTGTGGCCAGAGCCGCGGCCCTACCGGAAAATGCTTCGGGGGCTGGCGCTGCGGCGCCAGGTGGGTGCCGGTGGCGCTAAGGCTGACGGCCGGCGCAAAACCCGCAGCCCCACGGGCTGTGGGGCCACGCGAGCGGCTGCCAAAGAGCTTTCCAACGAGGCACGGCTTTCCCTCCTGGCTCTTCGGGCGTGGGAGCTGTGGCCAGAGCCGCGGCCCTACCGGAAAATGCTTCGCAGGCTGGCGTGGCGGGGCCAGGTGGGTGCCGGTGGCAACGAGGCTGACGGCCGCCGCAAAGCCCGCAGCCCCACGGGCTGTGGGGTCATGCGAGCGGCTGCCAAAGAGCTTTCCAACGAGGCACGGCTTTCCCTCCTGGCTCTTCGGGCGTGGGAGCTGTGGCCAGAGCCGCGGCCCTACCGGAAAATGCTTCGCAGGCTGGTGCGGCAGCGCTACGTAGGCGCCGGTGGCGCCGAGGCTGACGGCCGCCGGAAAGCCCGCAGCCCCACGGGCTGTGGGGCCACGCGAGCGGCTGCCAAAGAGCTTTCCAACAAGGCACGGCTTTCCCTCCTGGCTCTTCGGGCGTGGGAGCTGTGGCCAGAGCCGCGGCCCTACCGGAAAATGCTTCGCAGGCTGGCGCGGTGGCGCCACGTAGGCACCGGTGGCGCTAAGGCTCACAGCCGCTGGAAGCCCGCAGCCCCACGGGCTGTGGGGCCACGCGAGCGGCTGCCAAAGAGCTTTCCAACGAGGCACGGCTTTCCCTCCTGGCTCTTCGGGCGTGGGAGCTGTCGCCAGAGCCGCGGCCCTACCGGAAAATGCTTCGGGGGCTGGCGCGGCGGCGCCAGGTGGGTGCCGGTGGCGCTAAGGCTGACGGCCGCCGCAAAACCCGCAGCCCCATGGGCTGTGGGGCCACGCGAGCGGCTGCCAAAGAGCTTTCCAACGAGGCACGGCTTTCCCTCCTGGCTCTTCGGGCGTGGGAGCTGTGGCCAGAGCCGCGGCCCTACCGGAAAATGCTTCGCAGGCTGGCGCGGCGGCGCCACGTGGGCGCCGGTGGCGCCGAGGCTGACGGCCGCCGGAAAGCTCGCAGCCCCACGTGCTGTGGGGCCACGCGAGCGGCTGCCAAAGAGCTTTCCAACGAGGCACGGCTTTTCCTCCTGGCTCTTCGGGCGTGGGAGCTGTGGCCAGAGCCGCGGCCCTACCGGAAAATGCTTCGCAGGCTGGCGCGGCGGCGCCACGTGGGCGCCGGTGGCGCCGAGGCTGACGGCCGCCGGAAAGCCCGCAGCCCCACGGGCTGTGGGGCCACGCGAGCGGCTGCCAAAGAGCTTTCCAACAAGGCACGGCTTTCCCTCCTGGCTCTTCGGGCGTGGGAGCTGTGGCCAGAGCCGCGGCCCTACCGGAAAATGATTCGGGGGCTGGCGCGGTGGCGCAACGTAGGCGCCGTTGGCGCTGAGGCTGACAGCCGCCGGAAAGCCCGCAGTCCCACGGGCTGTGGGGCCACGCGAGCGGCTGCCAAAGAGCTTTCCAACGAGGCACGGCATTCCCTCCTGGCTCTTCGGGCGTGGGAGCTGTGGCCAGAGCCGCGGCCTTACCGGAAAATGCTTCGCAGGCTAGCGCGGCGGCGCCAGGTGGGCGCCGGTGGCGCCGAGGCTGACGGCCGCCGGAAAGCCCGCAGCCCCACGGGCTGTGGGGCCATGCGAGCGGCTGCCAAAGAGCTTTCCAACGAGGCACGGCTTGCCCTCCTGGCTCTTCGGGCGTGGGAGCTGTGGCCAGAGCCGCGGCCCTACCGGAAAATGCTTGGCAGGCTGGCGCCGCGGCGCCAGGTGGGCGCCAGTGGCACCGAGGCTGACGGCCACCAGAAAGCTAGGAGCCCCACGGGCTGTGGGGCCACGCGAGCGGCTGCCAAAGAGCTTTCCAACGAGGCACGGCTTTCCCTCCTGGCTCTTCGGGCGTGGGAGCTGTGGCCAGAGACGCGGCCCTACCGGAAAATGCTTCGCAGGCTGGCACGGTGGCGCCAGGTGGGCACCGGTGGCGCCGAGGCTGACGGCCGCCGGAAAGCCCGCAGCCCCACGGGCTGTGGGGCCACGCGAGCGGCTGCCAAAGAGCTTTCCAACAAGGCACGGCTTTCCCTCCTGGCTCTTCGGGCGTGGGAGCTGTGGCCAGAGCCGCGGCCCTACCGGAAAATGCTTGGCAGGCTGGCGCGGCGGCGCCAGGTGGGCGCCGGTGGCGCCGAGGCTGACGGCTGCCGGAAAGCCCGCAGCCCCACGGGCTGTGGGGCCACGCGAGCGGCTGCCAAAGAGCTTTCCAACGAGGCACGGCTTTCCCTCCTGGCTCTTCGGGCGTGGGAGCTGTGGCCAGAGCCGCGGCCCTACCGGAAAATGCTTCGGGGGCTGGCGCTGCGGCGCCAGGTGGGTGCCGGTGGCGCTAAGGCTGACGGCCGGCGCAAAACCCGCAGCCCCACGGGCTGTGGGGCCACGCGAGCGGCTGCCAAAGAGCTTTCCAACGAGGCACGGCTTTCCCTCCTGGCTCTTCGGGCGTGGGAGCTGTGGCCAGAGCCGCGGCCCTACCGGAAAATGCTTCGCAGGCTGGCGTGGCGGGGCCAGGTGGGCGCCGGTGGCAACGAGGCTGACGGCCGCCGCAAAGCCCGCAGCCCCACGGGCTGTGGGGTCATGTGAGCGGCTGCCAAAGAGCTTTCCAACGAGGCACGGCTTTCCCTCCTGGCTCTTCGGGCGTGGGAGCTGTGGACAGAACCGCGGCCCTACCGGAAAATGCTTCGCAGGCTGGTGCGGCAGCAGTACGTAGGCGCCGGTGGCGCCGAGGCTGACGGCTGCCGGAAAGCCCGCAGCCCCACGGGCTGTGGGGCCACGCGAGCGGCTGCCAAAAAGCTTTCCAACGAGGCACGGCTTTCCCTCCTGGCTCTTCGGGCATGGGAGCTGTGGCCAGAGCCGCGGCCCTACCGGAAAATCCTTCGGGGGCTGGCGCGGCGGTGCCAGGTGGGCGCCGGTGACAACGAGGCTGACGGCCGGCGCAAAACCCGCAGCCCCACGGGCTGTGGGGCCACGCGAGCGGCTGCCAAAGAGCTTTCCAACGAGGCACGGCTTTCCCTCCTGGCTCTTCGGGCGTGGGAGCTGTGGCCAGAGCCGCGGCCCTACCGGAAAATGCTTCGCAGGCTGGTGCGGCAGCGCTACGTAGGCGCCGGTGGCGCCGAGGCTGACGGCCGCCGCAAAGCCCGCAGCCCCATGGGCTGTGGGGCCACGCGAGCGGCTGCCAAAGAGCTTTCCAACAAGGCACGGCTTTCCCTCCTGGCTCTTCGGGCGTGGGAGCTGTGGCCAGAGACGCGGCCCTACCGGAAAATGCTTCGCAGGCTGGCGCGGTGGCGCCACGTAGGCACCGGTGGCGCTGAGGCTCACAGCCGCCGGAAGCCCGCAGCCCCACGGGCTGTGGGGCCACGCGAGCGGCTGCCAAAGAGCTTTCCAACGAGGCACGGCTTTCCCTCCTGGCTCTTCGGGCGTGGGAGCTGTCGCCAGAGCCGCGGCCCTACCGGAAAATGCTTCGCAGGCTGGCATAGCGGCGCCAGGTGGGCACCGGTGGCGCCGAGGCTGACGGCCGCCGGAAAGCCCGCAGCCCCACGGGCTGTGGGGCCACGCGAGCGGCTGCCAAAGAGCTTTCCAACGAGGCACGGCTTTCCCTCCTGGCTCTTCGGGCGTGGGAGCTGTGGCCAGAGCCGCGGCCCTACCGGAAAATGCTTTGGGGGCTGGCGCTGCGGCGCCAGGTGGGCGCTGGTGGCGCCGAGGCTGACGGCCGCCGGAAAGCCCGCAGCCCCACGGGCTGTGGGGCCACGCGAGCGGCTGCCAAAGAGCTTTCCAACGAGGCACGGCTTTCCCTCCTGGCTCTTCGGGCGTGGGAGCTGTGGCCAGAGCCGCGGCCCTACCGGAAAATCCTTCGGGGGCTGGCGCAGCGGCGCCAGGTGGGTGCCGGTGGCGCTAAGGCTGACGGCCGGCGCAAAACCCGCAGCCCCACGGGCTGTGGGGCCACGCGAGTGGCTGCCAAAGAGCTTTCCAACGAGGCACGGCTTTCCCTCCTGGCTCTTCGGGCGTGGGAGCTGTGGCCAGAGCCGCGGCCCTACCGGAAAATCCTTCGGGGGCTGGCGTGGCGGTGCCAGGTGGGCGCCGGTGGCAACGAGGCTGACGGATGCCGGAAAGCCCGCAGCCCCACGGGCTGTGGGGTCATGCGAGCGGCTGCCAAAGAGCTTTCCAACGAGGCACGGCTTTCCCTCCTGGCTCTTCGGGCGTGGGAGCTGTGGCCAGAGACGCGGCCCTACCGGAAAATGCTTCGCAGGCTGGCGCGGCAGCGCCATGTGGGCGCCGGTGGCGCCGAGGCTGACGGCCGCCGGAAAGCCCGCAGCCCCACGTGCTGTGGGGCCACGCGAGCGGCTGCCAAAGAGCTTTCCAACGAGGCACGGCTTTTCCTCCTGGCTCTTCGGGCGTGGGAGCTGTCGCCAGAGCCGCGGCCCTACCGGAAAATGCTTCGCAGGCTGGCGCGGCGGCGCCACGTGGGCGCCGGTGGCGCCGAGGCTGACGGCCGCCGGAAAGCCCGCAGCCCCACGGTGTGTGGGGCCACGCGAGCGGCTGCCAAAGAGCTTTCCAACGAGGCACGGCTTTCCCTCCTGGCTCTTTGGGCGTGGGAGCTGTGGCCAGAGCCGCGGCCCTACCGGAAAATGCTTCGGGGGCTGGCGCGGTGGCGCCACGTAGGCGCCGGTGGCGCCGAGGCTGACGGCCGCCGGAAAGCCCGCAGCCCCACGGGCTGTGGGGCCACGCGAGCGGCTGCCAAAGAGCTTTCCAACGAGGCACGGCTTTCCCTCCTGGCTCTTCGGGCGTGGGAGCTGTGGCCAGAGCCGCGGCCCTACCGGAAAATGCTTCGCAGGATGGCGCCGCGGCGCCAGGTGGGCGCCGGTGGCGCCGAGGCTGACGGCCGCCGCAAAGCCCGCAGCCCCACGGGCTGTTGGGCCACGCAAGCGGCTGCCAAAGAGCTTTCCAACGAGGCACGGCTTTCCCTCCTGGCTCTTCGGGCGTGGGAGCTGTGGCCAGAGCCGCGGCCCTACCGGAAAATGCTTCGGGGGCTGGCGCGGCGGTGTCAGGTGGGAGCCGGTGGCGCCGAGGCTGACGGCCGCCGGAAAGCCCGCAGCCCCACGGGCTGTGGGGCCACGCGAGTGGCTGCCAAAGAGCTTTCCAACGAGGCACGGCTTTCCCTCCTGGCTCTTCGGGCGTGGGAGCTGTGGCCAGAGCCGCGGCCCTACCGGAAAATCCTTCGGGGGCTGGCGTGGCGGTGCCAGGTGGGCGCCGGTGGCAACGAGGCTGACGGCCGCCGGAAAGCCCGCAGCCCCACGGGCTGTGGGGTCATGCGAGCGGCTGCCAAAGAGCTTTCCAACGAGGCACGGCTTTCCCTCCTGGCTCTTCGGGCGTGGGAGCTGTGGCCAGAGCCGCGGCCCTACCGGAAAATGCTTCGCAGGCTGGTGCGGCAGCGCTACGTAGGCGCCGGTGGCGCCGAGGCTGACGGCCGCCGCAAAGCCCGCAGCCCCACGGTGTGTGGGGCCACGCGAGCGGCTGCCAAAGAGCTTTCCAACAAGGCACGGCTTTCCCTCCTGGCTCTTCGGGCGTGGGAGCTGTGGCCAGAGCCGCGGCCTTACCGGAAAATGCTTCGCAGGCTGGCGCGGTGGCGCCACGTAGGCACCGGTGACGCTGAGGCTCACAGCCGCCGGAAGCCCGCAGCCCCACGGGCTGTGGGGCCACGCGAGCGGCTGCCAAAGAGCTTTCCAACGAGGCACGGCTTTCCCTCCTGGCTCTTCGGGCGTGGGAGCTGTGGCCAGAGCCGCGGCCCTACCGGAAAATGCTTCGCAGGCTGGCGCCGCGGCGCCAGGTGGGCGCCGGTGGCACCGAGGCTGACGGCCGCCGGAAAGCCCACAGCCCCACGGGCTGTGGGGCCACGCGAGCGGCTGCCAAAGAGCATTCCAACGAGGCACGGCTTTCCCTCCTGGCTCTTCGGGCGTGGGAGCTGTGGCCAGAGCCGCAGCCCTACCGGAAAATGCTTCGCAGGCTGGCACGGCGGCGCCAGGTGGGCGCCGGTGGCGCCGAGGCTGACGGCCGCCGGAAAGCCTGCAGCCCCATGTGCTGTTGGGCCACGCGAGCGGCTGCCAAAGAGCTTTCCAACGAGGCATGGCTTTCCCTCCTGGCTCTTCGGGCGTGGGAGCTGTGGCCAGAGACGCGGCCCTACCGGAAAATGCTTCGCAGGCTGGCGCGGCGGCGCCAGGTGGGTGCCGGTGGCGCCGAGGCTGACGGCCGCCGGAAAGCCCGCAGCCCCACGGGCTGTGGGGCCACGCGAGCGGCTGCCAAAGAGCTTTCCAACGAGGCACGGCTTGCCCTCCTGGCTCTTCGGGCGTGGGAGCTGTGGCCAGAGACGCGGCCCTACCGGAAAATGCGTCGGGGGCTGGCGCGGCGGCGCCAGGTGGGCACCGGTGGCAACGAGGCTGACGGCCGCCGGAAAGCCCGCAGTCCCACGGGCTGTCGGGCCACGCGAGCGGCTGCCAATGAGCTTTCCAACGAGGCACGGCTTTCCCTCCTGGCTCTTCAGGTGTGGGAGCTGTCGCCAGAGCCGCGGCCCTACCGGAAAATGTTTCACAGGCTGGCACGGCAGCGCTACGTAGGCGCAGGTGGCGCCGAGGCTGACGGCCGCCGGAAAGCCCGCAGTCCCACGTGCTGTGGGGCCACGCGAGCGGCTGCCAAAGAGCTTTCCAACGAGGCACGGCTTTCCCTCCTGGCTCTTCGGGCATGGGAGCTGTGGCCAGAGCCGCGGCCCTACCGGAAAATCCTTCGGGGGCTGGCGCGGCGGTGCCAGGTGGTCGCCGGTGACAACGAGGCTGACGGCCGGCGCAAAACCCGCAGCCCCACGGGCTGTGGGGCCACGCGAGCGGCTGCCAAAGAGCTTTCCAACGAGGCACGGCTTTCCCTCCTGGCTCTTCGGGCGTGGGAGCTGTGGCCAGAGCCGCGGCCCTACCGGAAAATCCTTCGGGGGCTGGCGTGGCGGTGCCAGGTGGGCGCCGGTGGCAACGAGGCTGACGGCCGCCGGAAAGCCCGCAGCCCCACGGGCTGTGGGGTCATGCGAGCGGCTGCCAAAGAGCTTTCCAACGAGGCACGGCTTTCCCTCCTGGCTCTTCGGGCGTGGGAGCTGTGGCCAGAGCCGCGGCCCTACCGCAAAATGCTTCGCAGGCTGGCACGGCGGCGCCAGGTGGGCGCCGGTGGCGCCGAGGCTGACGGCCGCCGGAAAGCCTGCAGCCCCATGTGCTGTGGGGCCACGCGAGCGGCTGCCAAAGAGCTTTCCAACGAGGCATGGCTTTCCCTCCTGGCTCTTCGGGCGTGGGAGCTGTGGGCAGAGACGCGGCCCTACCGGAAAATGCTTGGCAGGCTGGCGCGGCGGCGCCAGGTGGGTGCCGGTGGCGCCGAGGCTGACGGCCGCCGGAAAGCCCGCAGCCCCACGGGCTGTGGGGTCATGCGAGCGGCTGCCAAAGAGCTTTCCAACGAGGCACAGCTTTCCCTCCTGGCTCTTCGGGCGTGGGAGCTGTGGCCAGAGCCGCGGCCCTACCGGAAAATCCTTCGGGGGCTGGCGTGGCGGTGCCAGGTGGGCGCCGGTGACAACGAGGCTGACGGCCGGCGCAAAACCCGCAGCCCCACGGGCTGTGGGGCCACGCGAGCGGCTGCCAAAGAGCTTTCCAACGAGGCACGGCTTTCCCTCCTGGCTCTTCGGGCGTGGGAGCTGTGGCCAGAGCCGCGGCCCTACCGGAAAATGCTTCGCAGGCTGGTGCGGCAGCGCTACGTAGGCGCCCGTGGCGCCGAGGCTGACGGCCGCCGCAAAGCCCGCAGCCTCACGGTGTTTGGGGCCACGCGAGCGGCTGCCAAAGAGCTTTCCAACAAGGAACGGCTTTCCCTCCTGGCTCTTTGGGCGTGGGAGCTGTGGCCAGAGCCGCGGCCCTACTGGAAAATGCTTCGCAGGATGGCGCGGTGGCGCCACGTAGGCACCGGTGGCGCTGAGGCTCACAGCCGCCGGAAGCCCGCAGCCCCACGGGCTGTGGGGCCACGCGAGCGGCTGCCAAAGAGCTTTCCAACGAGGCACGGCTTTCCCTCCTGGCTCTTCGGGCGTGGGAGCTGTCGCCAGAGCCGCGGCCCTACCGGAAAATGCTTCGCAGGCTGGCACGGCGGCGCCAGGTGGGCGCCGGTGGCGCCGAGGCTGACGGCCGCCGGAAAGCCCACAGCCCCACGGGCTGTGGGGCCACGCGAGCGGCTGCCAAAGAGCTTTCCAACGAGGCACGGCTTTCCCTCCTGGCTCTTCGGGCGTGGGAGCTGTGGCCAGAGACGCGGCCCTACCGGAAAATGCTTCGCAGGCTGTTGCGGCGGCGCCAGGTGGGCGCCGGTGGCGCCGAGGCTGACGGCCGCCGCAAAGCCCGCAGCCCCACGGGCTGTGGGGCCACGCGAGCGGCTGCCAAAGAGCTTTCCAACAAGGCACGGCTTTCCCTCCTGGCTCTTCGGGCGTGCGAGCTGTGGCCAGAGCTGCGGCCCTACCGGAAAATGCTTGGCAGGCTGGCGCGGCGGCGCCAGGTAGGCGCCGGTGGCGCCGAGGCTGACAGCCGCCGGAAAGCCCGCAGCCCCACGGGCTGTGGGGCCATGCGAGCGGCTGCCAAAGAGCTTTCCAACGAGGCACGGCTTTCCCTCCTGGCTCTTCGGGCGTGGGAGCTGTGGCCAGAGCCGCGGCCCTACCGGAAAATGCTGCGGGGGCTGGCGCTGCGGCGCCAGGTGGGTGCCGGTGGCGCTAAGGCTGACGGCCGGCGCAAAACCCGCAGCCCCACGGGCTGTGGGGCCACGCGAGCGGCTGCCAAAGAGCTTTCCAACGAGGCACGGCTTTCCCTCCTGGCTCTTCGGGCGTGGGAGCTGTGGCCAGAGCCGCGGCCCTACCGGAAAATGCTTCGCAGGCTGGCGTGGCGGGGCCAGGTGGGCGCCGGTGGCGCCGAGGCTGACGGCCGCCGCAAAGCCCGCAGCCCCACGGGCTGTGGGGTCATGCGAGCGGCTGCCAAAGAGCTTTCCAACGAGGCACGGCTTTCCCTCCTGGCTCTTCGGGCGTGGGAGCTGTGGACAGAACCGCGGCCCTACCGGAAAATGCTTCGTAGCCTGGTGCGGCAGCAGTACGTAGGCGCCAGTGGCGCCGAGGCTGACGGCTGCCGGAAAGCCCGCAGCCCCACGGGCTGTGGGGCCACGCGAGCGGCTGCCAAAAAGCTTTCCAACGAGGCACGGCTTTCCCTCCTGGCTCTTCGGGCATGGGAGCTGTGGCCAGAGCCGCGGCCCTACCGGAAAATCCTTCAGGGGCTGGCGCGGCGGTGCCAGGTGGGCGCCGGTGACAACGAGGCTGACGGCCGGCGCAAAACCCGCAGCCCCACGGGCTGTGGGGCCACGCGAGCGGCTGCCAAAGAGCTTTCCAACGAGGCACGGCTTTCCCTCCTGGCTCTTCGGGCGTGGGAGCTGTGGCCAGAGCCGTGGCCCTACCGGAAAATGCTTCGCAGGCTGGTGCGGCAGCGCTACGTAGGCGCCGGTGGCGCCGAGGCTGACGGCCGCCGCAAAGCCCGCAGCCCCACGGTGTGTGGGGCCACGCGAGCGGCTGCCAAAGAGCTTTCCAACAAGGCACGGCTTTCCCTCCTGGCTCTTTGGGCGTGGGAGCTGTGGCCAGAGCCGCGGCCCTACCGGAAAATGCTTCGCAGGCTGGCGCGGTGGCGCCACGTAGGCACCGGTGGCGCTGAGGCTCACAGCCGCCGGAAGCCCGCAGCCCCACGGGCTGTGGGGCCACGCGAGCGGCTGCCAAAGAGCTTTCCAACAAGGCACGGCTTTCCCTCCTGGCTCTTCGGGCGTGCGAGCTGTGGCCAGAGCTGCGGCCCTACCGGAAAATGCTTGGCAGGCTGGCGCGGCGGCGCCAGGTGGGCGCCGGTGGCGCCGAGGCTGACGGCCGCCGCAAAGCCCGCAGCCCCACGGGCTGTGGGGCCATGCGAGCGGCTGCCAAAGAGCTTTCCAACAAGGCACGGCTTTCCCTCCTGGCTCTTCGGGCGTGGGAGCTGTGGCCAGAGCCGCGGCCCTACCGGAAAATGCTTCGGGGGCTGGCGCGGCGGTGCCAGGTGGGAGCCGGTGGCGCCGAGGCTGACGGCCGCCGGAAAGCCCACAGCCCCACGGGCTGTGGGGCCACGCGAGCGGCTGCCAAAGAGCTTTCCAACGAGGCACGGCTTTCCCTCCTGGCTCTTCGGGCGTGGGAGCTGTGGCCAGAGCCGCGGCCCTACCGGAAAATGCTTGGCAGGCTGGCGCCGCGGCGCCAGGTGGGCGCCAGTGGCACCGAGGCTGACGGCCACCAGAAAGCTAGGAGCCCCACGGGCTGTGGGGCCACGCGAGCGGATGCCAAAGAGCTTTCCAACGAGGCACGGCTTTCCCTCCTGGCTCTTCGGGCATGGGAGCTGTGGCCAGAGCCGCGGCCCTACCGGAAAATCCTTCGGGGGCTGGCGCGGCGGTGCCAGGTGGGCGCCGGTGGCAACGAGGCTGACGGCCGCCGGAAAGCCCGCAGCCCCACGGGCTGTGGGGTCATGCGAGCGGCTGCCAAAGAGCTTTCCAACGAGGCACGGCTTTCCCTCCTGGCTCTTCGGGCGTGGGAGCTGTGGCCAGAGCCGCGGCCCTACCGGAAAATGCTTCGCAGGCTGGTGCGGCAGCGCTACGTAGGCGCCGGTGGCGCCGAGGCTGACGGCCGCCGGAAAGCCCGCAGCCCCACGGGCTGTGGGGCCACGCGAGCGGCTGCCAAAGAGCTTTCCAACAAGGCACGGCTTTCCCTCCTGGCTCTTCGGGCGTGGGAGCTGTGGCCAGAGCCGCGGCCCTACCGGAAAATGCTTCGCAGGCTGGCGCGGTGGCGCCACGTAGGCACCGGTGGCGCTGAGGCTCACAGCCGCTGGAAGCCCGCAGCCCCACGGGCTGTGGGGCCACGCGAGCGGCTGCCAAAGAGCTTTCCAACGAGGCACGGCTTTCCCTCCTGGCTCTTCGGGCGTGGGAGCTGTCGCCAGAGCCGCGGCCCTACCGGAAAATGCTTCGCAGGCTGGCGCGGCGGCGCCACGTGGGCGCCGGTGGCGCCGAGGCTGACGGCCGCCGGAAAGCTCGCAGCCCCACGTGCTGTGGGGCCACGCGAGCGGCTGCCAAAGAGCTTTCCAACGAGGCACGGCTTTTCCTCCTGGCTCTTCGGGCGTGGGAGCTGTGGCCAGAGCCGCGGCCCTACCGGAAAATGCTTCGCAGGCTGGCGCGGCGGCGCCACGTGGGCGCCGGTGGCGCCGAGGCTGACGGCCGCCGGAAAGCCCGCAGCCCCACGGGCTGTGGGGCCACGCGAGCGGCTGCCAAAGAGCTTTCCAACAAGGCACGGCTTTCCCTCCTGGCTCTTCGGGCGTGGGAGCTGTGGCCAGAGCCGCGGCCCTACCGGAAAATGATTCGGGGGCTGGCGCGGTGGCGCAACGTAGGCGCCGTTGGCGCTGAGGCTGACAGCCGCCGGAAAGCCCGCAGTCCCACGGGCTGTGGGGCCACGCGAGCGGCTGCCAAAGAGCTTTCCAACGAGGCACGGCATTCCCTCCTGGCTCTTCGGGCGTGGGAGCTGTGGCCAGAGCCGCGGCCTTACCGGAAAATGCTTCGCAGGCTAGCGCGGCGGCGCCAGGTGGGCGCCGGTGGCGCCGAGGCTGACGGCCGCCGGAAAGCCCGCAGCCCCACGGGCTGTGGGGCCATGCGAGCGGCTGCCAAAGAGCTTTCCAACGAGGCACGGCTTGCCCTCCTGGCTCTTCGGGCGTGGGAGCTGTGGCCAGAGCCGCGGCCCTACCGGAAAATGCTTGGCAGGCTGGCGCCGCGGCGCCAGGTGGGCGCCAGTGGCACCGAGGCTGACGGCCACCAGAAAGCTAGGAGCCCCACGGGCTGTGGGGCCACGCGAGCGGCTGCCAAAGAGCTTTCCAACGAGGCACGGCTTTCCCTCCTGGCTCTTCGGGCGTGGGAGCTGTGGCCAGAGACGCGGCCCTACCGGAAAATGCTTCGCAGGCTGGCACGGTGGCGCCAGGTGGGCACCGGTGGCGCCGAGGCTGACGGCCGCCGGAAAGCCCGCAGCCCCACGGGCTGTGGGGCCACGCGAGCGGCTGCCAAAGAGCTTTCCAACAAGGCACGGCTTTCCCTCCTGGCTCTTCGGGCGTGGGAGCTGTGGCCAGAGCCGCGGCCCTACCGGAAAATGCTTGGCAGGCTGGCGCGGCGGCGCCAGGTGGGCGCCGGTGGCGCCGAGGCTGACGGCCGCCGGAAAGCCCGCAGCCCCACGGGCTGTGGGGCCACGCGAGCGGCTGCCAAAGAGCTTTCCAACGAGGCACGGCTTTCCCTCCTGGCTCTTCGGGCGTGGGAGCTGTGGCCAGAGCCGCGGCCCTACCGGAAAATGCTTCGGGGGCTGGCGCTGCGGCGCCAGGTGGGTGCCGGTGGCGCTAAGGCTGACGGCCGGCGCAAAACCCGCAGCCCCACGGGCTGTGGGGCCACGCGAGCGGCTGCCAAAGAGCTTTCCAACGAGGCACGGCTTTCCCTCCTGGCTCTTCGGGCGTGGGAGCTGTGGCCAGAGCCGCGGCCCTACCGGAAAATGCTTCGCAGGCTGGCGTGGCGGGGCCAGGTGGGCGCCGGTGGCAACGAGGCTGACGGCCGCCGCAAAGCCCGCAGCCCCACGGGCTGTGGGGTCATGTGAGCGGCTGCCAAAGAGCTTTCCAACGAGGCACGGCTTTCCCTCCTGGCTCTTCGGGCGTGGGAGCTGTGGACAGAACCGCGGCCCTACCGGAAAATGCTTCGCAGGCTGGTGCGGCAGCAGTACGTAGGCGCCGGTGGCGCCGAGGCTGACGGCTGCCGGAAAGCCCGCAGCCCCACGGGCTGTGGGGCCACGCGAGCGGCTGCCAAAAAGCTTTCCAACGAGGCACGGCTTTCCCTCCTGGCTCTTCGGGCATGGGAGCTGTGGCCAGAGCCGCGGCCCTACCGGAAAATCCTTCGGGGGCTGGCGCGGCGGTGCCAGGTGGGCGCCGGTGACAACGAGGCTGACGGCCGGCGCAAAACCCGCAGCCCCACGGGCTGTGGGGCCACGCGAGCGGCTGCCAAAGAGCTTTCCAACGAGGCACGGCTTTCCCTCCTGGCTCTTCGGGCGTGGGAGCTGTGGCCAGAGCCGCGGCCCTACCGGAAAATGCTTCGCAGGCTGGTGCGGCAGCGCTACGTAGGCGCCGGTGGCGCCGAGGCTGTCGGCCGCCGCAAAGCCCGCAGCCCCATGGGCTGTGGGGCCACGCGAGCGGCTGCCAAAGAGCTTTCCAACAAGGCACGGCTTTCCCTCCTGGCTCTTCGGGCGTGGGAGCTGTGGCCAGAGCCGCGGCCCTACCGGAAAATGCTTCGCAGGCTGGCGCGGTGGCGCCACGTAGGCACCGGTGGCGCTGAGGCTCACAGCCGCCGGAAGCCCGCAGCCCCACGGGCTGTGGGGCCACGCGAGCGGCTGCCAAAGAGCTTTCCAACGAGGCACGGCTTTCCCTCCTGGCTCTTCGGGCGTGGGAGCTGTCGCCAGAGCCGCGGCCCTACCGGAAAATGCTTCGCAGGCTGGCATAGCGGCGCCAGGTGGGCACCGGTGGCGCCGAGGCTGACGGCCGCCGGAAAGCCCGCAGCCCCACGGGCTGTGGGGCCACGCGAGCGGCTGCCAAAGAGCTTTCCAACGAGGCACGGCTTTCCCTCCTGGCTCTTCGGGCGTGGGAGCTGTGGCCAGAGCCGCGGCCCTACCGGAAAATGCTTTGGGGGCTGGCGCTGCGGCGCCAGGTGGGCGCTGGTGGCGCCGAGGCTGACGGCCGCCGGAAAGCCCGCAGCCCCACGGGCTGTGGGGCCACGCGAGCGGCTGCCAAAGAGCTTTCCAACGAGGCACGGCTTTCCCTCCTGGCTCTTCGGGCGTGGGAGCTGTGGCCAGAGCCGCGGCCCTACCGGAAAATCCTTCGGGGGCTGGCGCAGCGGCGCCAGGTGGGTGCCGGTGGCGCTAAGGCTGACGGCCGGCGCAAAACCCGCAGCCCCACGGGCTGTGGGGCCACGCGAGTGGCTGCCAAAGAGCTTTCCAACGAGGCACGGCTTTCCCTCCTGGCTCTTCGGGCGTGGGAGCTGTGGCCAGAGCCGCGGCCCTACCGGAAAATCCTTCGGGGGCTGGCGTGGCGGTGCCAGGTGGGCGCCGGTGGCAACGAGGCTGACGGATGCCGGAAAGCCCGCAGCCCCACGGGCTGTGGGGTCATGCGAGCGGCTGCCAAAGAGCTTTCCAACGAGGCACGGCTTTCCCTCCTGGCTCTTCGGGCGTGGGAGCTGTGGCCAGAGCCGCGGCCCTACCGGAAAATGCTTCGCAGGCTGGCGCGGCGGCGCCATGTGGGCGCCGGTGGCGCCGAGGCTGACGGCCGCCGGAAAGCCCGCAGCCCCACGTGCTGTGGGGCCACGCGAGCGGCTGCCAAAGAGCTTTCCAACGAGGCACGGCTTTTCCTCCTGGCTCTTCGGGCGTGGGAGCTGTCGCCAGAGCCGCGGCCCTACCGGAAAATGCTTCGCAGGCTGGCGCGGCGGCGCCACGTGGGCGCCGGTGGCGCCGAGGCTGACGGCCGCCGGAAAGCCCGCAGCCCCACGGTGTGTGGGGCCACGCGAGCGGCTGCCAAAGAGCTTTCCAACGAGGCACGGCTTTCCCTCCTGGCTCTTTGGGCGTGGGAGCTGTGGCCAGAGCCGCGGCCCTACCGGAAAATGCTTCGGGGGCTGGCGCGGTGGCGCCACGTAGGCGCCGGTGGCGCCGAGGCTGACGGCCGCCGGAAAGCCCGCAGCCCCACGGGCTGTGGGGCCACGCGAGCGGCTGCCAAAGAGCTTTCCAACGAGGCACGGCTTTCCCTCCTGGCTCTTCGGGCGTGGGAGCTGTGGCCAGAGCCGCGGCCCTACCGGAAAATGCTTCGCAGGATGGCGCCGCGGCGCCAGGTGGGCGCCGGTGGCGCCGAGGCTGACGGCCGCCGCAAAGCCCGCAGCCCCACGGGCTGTTGGGCCACGCAAGCGGCTGCCAAAGAGCTTTCCAACGAGGCACGGCTTTCCCTCCTGGCTCTTCGGGCGTGGGAGCTGTGGCCAGAGCCGCGGCCCTACCGGAAAATGCTTCGGGGGCTGGCGCGGCGGTGTCAGGTGGGAGCCGGTGGCGCCGAGGCTGACGGCCGCCGGAAAGCCCGCAGCCCCACGGGCTGTGGGGCCACGCGAGTGGCTGCCAAAGAGCTTTCCAACGAGGCACGGCTTTCCCTCCTGGCTCTTCGGGCGTGGGAGCTGTGGCCAGAGCCGCGGCCCTACCGGAAAATCCTTCGGGGGCTGGCGTGGCGGTGCCAGGTGGGCGCCGGTGGCAACGAGGCTGACGGCCGCCGGAAAGCCCGCAGCCCCACGGGCTGTGGGGTCATGCGAGCGGCTGCCAAAGAGCTTTCCAACGAGGCACGGCTTTCCCTCCTGGCTCTTCGGGCGTGGGAGCTGTGGCCAGAGCCGCGGCCCTACCGGAAAATGCTTCGCAGGCTGGTGCGGCAGCGCTACGTAGGCGCCGGTGGCGCCGAGGCTGACGGCCGCCGCAAAGCCCGCAGCCCCACGGTGTGTGGGGCCACGCGAGCGGCTGCCAAAGAGCTTTCCAACAAGGCACGGCTTTCCCTCCTGGCTCTTCGGGCGTGGGAGCTGTGGCCAGAGCCGCGGCCTTACCGGAAAATGCTTCGCAGGCTGGCGCGGTGGCGCCACGTAGGCACCGGTGACGCTGAGGCTCACAGCCGCCGGAAGCCCGCAGCCCCACGGGCTGTGGGGCCACGCGAGCGGCTGCCAAAGAGCTTTCCAACGAGGCACGGCTTTCCCTCCTGGCTCTTCGGGCGTGGGAGCTGTGGCCAGAGCCGCGGCCCTACCGGAAAATGCTTCGCAGGCTGGCGCCGCGGCGCCAGGTGGGCGCCGGTGGCACCGAGGCTGACGGCCGCCGGAAAGCCCACAGCCCCACGGGCTGTGGGGCCACGCGAGCGGCTGCCAAAGAGCATTCCAACGAGGCACGGCTTTCCCTCCTGGCTCTTCGGGCGTGGGAGCTGTGGCCAGAGCCGCAGCCCTACCGGAAAATGCTTCGCAGGCTGGCACGGCGGCGCCAGGTGGGCGCCGGTGGCGCCGAGGCTGACGGCCGCCGGAAAGCCTGCAGCCCCATGTGCTGTTGGGCCACGCGAGCGGCTGCCAAAGAGCTTTCCAACGAGGCACGGCTTTCCCTCCTGGCTCTTCGGGCGTGGGAGCTGTGGCCAGAGACGCGGCCCTACCGGAAAATGCTTCGCAGGCTGGCGCGGCGGCGCCAGGTGGGTGCCGGTGGCAACGAGGCTGACGGCCGCCGGAAAGCCCGCAGCCCCACGGGCTGTGGGGCCACGCGAGCGGCTGCCAAAGAGCTTTCCAACGAGGCACGGCTTGCCCTCCTGGCTCTTCGGGCGTGGGAGCTGTGGCCAGAGACGCGGCCCTACCGGAAAATGCGTCGGGGGCTGGCGCGGCGGCGCCAGGTGGGCACCGGTGGCAACGAGGCTGACGGCCGCCGGAAAGCCCGCAGTCCCACGGGCTGTCGGGCCACGCGAGCGGCTGCCAATGAGCTTTCCAACGAGGCACGGCTTTCCCTCCTGGCTCTTCAGGTGTGGGAGCTGTCGCCAGAGCCGCGGCCCTACCGGAAAATGTTTCACAGGCTGGCACGGCAGCGCTACGTAGGCGCAGGTGGCGCCGAGGCTGACGGCCGCCGGAAAGCCCGCAGCCCCACGTGCTGTGGGGCCACGCGAGCGGCTGCCAAAGAGCTTTCCAACGAGGCACGGCTTTCCCTCCTGGCTCTTCGGGCATGGGAGCTGTGGCCAGAGCCGCGGCCCTACCGGAAAATCCTTCGGGGGCTGGCGCGGCGGTGCCAGGTGGTCGCCGGTGACAACGAGGCTGACGGCCGGCGCAAAACCCGCAGCCCCACGGGCTGTGGGGCCACGCGAGCGGCTGCCAAAGAGCTTTCCAACGAGGCACGGCTTTCCCTCCTGGCTCTTCGGGCGTGGGAGCTGTGGCCAGAGCCGCGGCCCTACCGGAAAATCCTTCGGGGGCTGGCGTGGCGGTGCCAGGTGGGCGCCGGTGGCAACGAGGCTGACGGCCGCCGGAAAGCCCGCAGCCCCACGGGCTGTGGGGTCATGCGAGCGGCTGCCAAAGAGCTTTCCAACGAGGCACGGCTTTCCCTCCTGGCTCTTCGGGCGTGGGAGCTGTGGCCAGAGCCGCGGCCCTACCGGAAAATGCTTCGCAGGCTGGCACGGCGGCGCCAGGTGGGCGCCGGTGGCGCCGAGGCTGACGGCCGCCGGAAAGCCTGCAGCCCCATGTGCTGTGGGGCCACGCGAGCGGCTGCCAAAGAGCTTTCCAACGAGGCATGGCTTTCCCTCCTGGCTCTTCGGGCGTGGGAGCTGTGGGCAGAGACGCGGCCCTACCGGAAAATGCTTGGCAGGCTGGCGCGGCGGCGCCAGGTGGGTGCCGGTGGCGCCGAGGCTGACGGCCGCCGGAAAGCCCGCAGCCCCACGGGCTGTGGGGTCATGCGAGCGGCTGCCAAAGAGCTTTCCAACGAGGCACAGCTTTCCCTCCTGGCTCTTCGGGCATGGGAGCTGTGGCCAGAGCCGCGGCCCTACCGGAAAATCCTTCGGGGGCTGGCGCGGCGGTGCCAGGTGGGCGCCGGTGACAACGAGGCTGACGGCCGGCGCAAAACCCGCAGCCCCACGGGCTGTGGGGCCACGCGAGCGGCTGCCAAAGAGCTTTCCAACGAGGCACGGCTTTCCCTCCTGGCTCTTCGGGCGTGGGAGCTGTGGCCAGAGCCGCGGCCCTACCGGAAAATGCTTCGCAGGCTGGTGCGGCAGCGCTACGTAGGCGCCGGTGGCGCCGAGGCTGACGGCCGCCGCAAAGCCCGCAGCCTCACGGTGTTTGGGGCCACGCGAGCGGCTGCCAAAGAGCTTTCCAACAAGGAACGGCTTTCCCTCCTGGCTCTTTGGGCGTGGGAGCTGTGGCCAGAGCCGCGGCCCTACTGGAAAATGCTTCGCAGGATGGCGCGGTGGCGCCACGTAGGCACCGGTGGCGCTGAGGCTCACAGCCGCCGGAAGCCCGCAGCCCCACGGGCTGTGGGGCCACGCGAGCGGCTGCCAAAGAGCTTTCCAACGAGGCACGGCTTTCCCTCCTGGCTCTTCGGGCGTGGGAGCTGTCGCCAGAGCCGCGGCCCTACCGGAAAATGCTTCGCAGGCTGGCACGGCGGCGCCAGGTGGGCGCCGGTGGCGCCGAGGCTGACGGCCGCCGGAAAGCCCACAGCCCCACGGGCTGTGGGGCCACGCGAGCGGCTGCCAAAGAGCTTTCCAACGAGGCACGGCTTTCCCTCCTGGCTCTTCGGGCGTGGGAGCTGTGGCCAGAGCCGCGGCCCTACCGGAAAATGCTTCGCAGGCTGTTGCGGCGGCGCCAGGTGGGCGCCGGTGGCGCCGAGGCTGACGGCCGCCGCAAAGCCCGCAGCCCCACGGGCTGTGGGGCCACGCGAGCGGCTGCCAAAGAGCTTTCCAACGAGGCACGGCTTTCCCTCCTGGCTCTTCGGGCGTGGGAGCTGTGGCCAGAGCCGCGGCCCTACCGGAAAATGCTGCGGGGGCTGGCGCTGCGGCGCCAGGTGGGTGCCGGTGGCGCTAAGGCTGACGGCCGGCGCAAAACCCGCAGCCCCACGGGCTGTGGGGCCACGCGAGCGGCTGCCAAAGAGCTTTCCAACGAGGCACGGCTTTCCCTCCTGGCTCTTCGGGCGTGGGAGCTGTGGCCAGAGCCGCGGCCCTACCGGAAAATGCTTCGCAGGCTGGCGTGGCGGGGCCAGGTGGGCGCCGGTGGCGCCGAGGCTGACGGCCGCCGCAAAGCCCGCAGCCCCACGGGCTGTGGGGTCATGCGAGCGGCTGCCAAAGAGCTTTCCAACGAGGCACGGCTTTCCCTCCTGGCTCTTCGGGCGTGGGAGCTGTGGACAGAACCGCGGCCCTACCGGAAAATGCTTCGTAGCCTGGTGCGGCAGCAGTACGTAGGCGCCAGTGGCGCCGAGGCTGACGGCTGCCGGAAAGCCCGCAGCCCCACGGGCTGTGGGGCCACGCGAGCGGCTGCCAAAAAGCTTTCCAACGAGGCACGGCTTTCCCTCCTGGCTCTTCGGGCATGGGAGCTGTGGCCAGAGCCGCGGCCCTACCGGAAAATCCTTCAGGGGCTGGCGCGGCGGTGCCAGGTGGGCGCCGGTGACAACGAGGCTGACGGCCGGCGCAAAACCCGCAGCCCCACGGGCTGTGGGGCCACGCGAGCGGCTGCCAAAGAGCTTTCCAACGAGGCACGGCTTTCCCTCCTGGCTCTTCGGGCGTGGGAGCTGTGGCCAGAGCCGTGGCCCTACCGGAAAATGCTTCGCAGGCTGGTGCGGCAGCGCTACGTAGGCGCCGGTGGCGCCGAGGCTGACGGCCGCCGCAAAGCCCGCAGCCCCACGGTGTGTGGGGCCACGCGAGCGGCTGCCAAAGAGCTTTCCAACAAGGCACGGCTTTCCCTCCTGGCTCTTTGGGCGTGGGAGCTGTGGCCAGAGCCGCGGCCCTACCGGAAAATGCTTCGCAGGCTGGCGCGGTGGCGCCACGTAGGCACCGGTGGCGCTGAGGCTCACAGCCGCCGGAAGCCCGCAGCCCCACGGGCTGTGGGGCCACGCGAGCGGCTGCCAAAGAGCTTTCCAACAAGGCACGGCTTTCCCTCCTGGCTCTTCGGGCGTGCGAGCTGTGGCCAGAGCTGCGGCCCTACCGGAAAATGCTTGGCAGGCTGGCGCGGCGGCGCCAGGTGGGCGCCGGTGGCGCCGAGGCTGACGGCCGCCGGAAAGCCCGCAGCCCCACGGGCTGTGGGGCCATGCGAGCGGCTGCCAAAGAGCTTTCCAACGAGGCACGGCTTTCCCTCCTGGCTCTTCGGGCGTGGGAGCTGTGGCCAGAGCCGCGGCCCTACCGGAAAATGCTTCGGGGGCTGGCGCTGCGGCGCCAGGTGGGTGCCGGTGGCGCTAAGGCTGACGGCCGGCGCAAAACCCGCAGCCCCACGGGCTGTGGGGCCACGCGAGCGGCTGCCAAAGAGCTTTCCAACGAGGCACGGCTTTCCCTCCTGGCTCTTCGGGCGTGGGAGCTGTGGCCAGAGCCGCGGCCCTACCGGAAAATGCTTCGCAGGCTGGCGTGGCGGGGCCAGGTGGGCGCCGGTGGCAACGAGGCTGACGGCCGCCGGAAAGCCCGCAGCCCCACGGGCTGTGGGGTCATGCGAGCGGCTGCCAAAGAGCTTTCCAACGAGGCACGGCTTTCCCTCCTGGCTCTTCGGGCGTGGGAGCTGTGGACAGAACCGCGGCCCTACCGGAAAATGCTTCGTAGCCTGGTGCGGCAGCAGTACGTAGGCGCCGGTGGCGCCGAGGCTGACGGCCGCCGCAAAGCCCGCAGCCCCACGGGCTGTGGGGCCACGCGAGCGGCTGCCAAAGAGCTTTCCAACAAGGCACGGCTTTCCCTCCTGGCTCTTCAGGCGTGGGAGCTGTCGCCAGAGCCGCGGCCCTACCGGAAAATGCTTCGCAGGCTGGCGAGGTGGCGCCACGTAGGCACCGGTGGCGCTGAGGCTCACAGCCGCCGGAAGCCCGCAGCCCCACGGGCTGTGGGGCCACGCGAGTGGCTGCCAAAGAGCTTTCCAACGAGGCACGGCTTGCCCTCCTGGCTCTTCGGGCGTGGGAGCTGTGGCCAGAGCTGCGGCCCTACCGGAAAATGCTTCGGGGGTTGGCGCGGCGGCGCCAGGTGGGCACCGGTGGCAACGAGGCTGACGGCTGCCGGAAAGCCCGCAGTCCCACGGGCTGTGGGGCCACGCGAGCGGCTGCCAAAGAGCTTTCCAACGAGGCACGGCTTTCCCTCCTAGCTCTTCGGCCGTGGGAGCTGTCGCCAGAGCCGCGGCCCTACCGGAAAATGTTTCACAGGCTGGCACGGCAGCGCTACGTAGGCACAGGTGGCGCCGAGGCTGACGGCCGCCGGAAAGCCCGCAGCCCCACGGGCTGTGGGGCCACGCGAGCGGCTGCCAAAGAGCTTTCCATCAAGGCACGGCTTTTCCTCCTGGCTCTTCGGGCGTGGGAGCTGTGGCCAGAGCCGCGGCCCTACCGGAAAATGCTTCGCAGGCTGGCGTGGCGGGGCCAGGTGGGCGCCGGTGGCGCCGAGGCTGACGGCCGCCGCAAAGCCCGCAGCCCCACGGTGTGTGGGGCCACGCGAGCGGCTGCCAAAGAGCTTTCCAACGAGGCACGGCTTTCCCTCCTGGCTCTTCGGGCGTGGGAGCTGTGGCCAGAGCCGCGGCCCTACCGGAAAATGCTTGGCAGGCTGGCGCCGCGGCGCCAGGTGGGCGCCAGTGGCACCGAGGCTGACGGCCACCAGAAAGCTAGGAGCCCCACGGGCTGTGGGGCCACGCGAGCGGCTGCCAAAGAGCTTTCCAACGAGGCACGGCTTTCCCTCCTGCCTCTTCGGGCGTGGGAGCTGTGGCCAGAGCCGCGGCCCTACCGGAAAATGCTTCGCAGGCTGGTGCGGCAGCGCTACGTAGGCGCAGGTGGCGCCGAGGCTGACGGCCGCCGGAAAGCCCGCAGCCCCACGGGCTTTGGGGCCACGCGAGCGGCTGCCAAAGAGCTTTCCAACGAGGCACGGCTTTCCCTCCTGGCTCTTTGGGCGTGGGAGCTGTGGCCAGAGCCGCGGCCCTACCGGAAAATGCTTCGGGGGCTGGCGCTGCGGCGCCAGGTGGGTGCCGGTGGCGCTAAGGCTGACTGCCGCCGCAAAACCCGCAGCCCCACGGGCTGTGGGGCCACGCGAGCGGCTGCCAAAGAGCTTTCCAACGAGGCACGGCTTTCCCTCCTGGCTCTTCGGGCGTGGGAGCTGTCGCCAGAGCCGCGGCCCTACCGGAAAATGCTTTGGGGGCTGGCGCGGCGGTGCCAGGTGGGCGCCGGTGGCAACGAGGCTGATGGCCGCCGCAAAGCCCGCAGCCCCACGGGCTGTGGGGCCACGCGAGCGGCTGCCAAAGAGCTTTCCATCAAGGCACGGCTTTCCCTCCTGGCTCTTCGGGCGTGGGAGCTGTGGCCAGAGCCGCGGCCCTACCGGAAAATGCTTCGTAGCCTGGTGCGGCAGCACAACATAGGCGCCGGTGGCGCCGAGGCTGACGGCCGCTGGAAAGCCCGCAGCCCCACGGGCTGTGGGGCCACGCGAGCGGCTGCCAAAGAGCTTTCCAACAAGGCACGGCTTTCCCTCCTGGCTCTTTGGGCGTGGGAGCTTTGGCCAGAGCCGCGGCCCTACCGGAAAATGCTTCGCAGGCTGGCACGGCGGCGCCACGTAGGCACCGGTGGCGCCGAGGCTGACGGCCGCCGGAAAGCCCGCAGCCCCACGGGCTGTGGGGCCACGCGAGGGGCTGCCAAAGAGCTTTCCAACGAGGCACGGCTTTCCCTCCTGGCTCTTCGGGCGTGGGAGCTGTGGCCAGAGCCGCGGCCCTACCGGAAAATGCTTCGCAGGCTGGTGCGGCAGCGCTACGTAGGCGCAGGTGGCGCCGAGGCTGACGGCCGCCGGAAAGCCCGCAGCCCCACGTGCTGTGGGGCCACGCGAGCGGCTGCCAAAGAGCTTTCCAACGAGGCACGGCTTTCCCTCCTGGCTCTTCGGGTGTGGGAGCTGTGGCCAGAGACGCGGCCCTACCGGAAAATGCTTCGCACGCTGGCGCGGCGGCGCCAGGTGGGCGCCGGTGGCGCCGAGGCTGACGGCCGCCGGAAAGCCCGCAGCCCCACGGGCTGTGGGGCCACGCGAGCTGCTGCCAAAGAGCTTTCCAACGAGGCACGGCTTTCCCTCCTGGCTCTTCGGGCGTGGGAGCTGTGGACAGAGCCGCGGCCCTACCGGAAAATCCTTCGGGGGCTGGCGTGGCGGTGCCAGGTGGGCGCCGGTGGCAACGAGGCTGACGGCCGCCGGAAAGCCCGCAGCCCCACGGGCTGTGGGGCCACGCGAGCGGCTGCCAAAGAGCTTTCCAACGAGGCACGGCTTTCCCTCCTGGCTCTTCGGGCGTGGGAGCTGTGGCCAGAGCCGCGGCCCTACCGGAAAATGCTTCGGGGGCTGGCGCGGCGGCGCCATGTGGGCGCCCTTAGCGCCGAGGCTGACGGCTGACGGAAAGCCCGCAGCCCCACGGGCTGTGGGGCCACGCGAGCGGCTGCCAAAGAGCTTTCCAACGAGGCACGGCTTTCCCTCCTGGCTCTTCGGGCGTGGGAGCTGTGGCCAGAGCCGCGGCCCTACCGGAAAATGCTTTGGGGGCTGGCGCGGCGGCGCCAGGTGGGCGCCGGTGGCGCCGAGGCTGACGGCCGCCGGAAAGCCCACAGCCCCACGGGCTTTGGGGCCACGCGAGCGGCTGCCAAAGAGCTTTCCAACGAGGCACGGCTTTCCCTCCTGGCTCTTTGGGCGTGGGAGCTGTGGCCAGAGCCGCGGCCCTACCGGAAAATGCTTCGGGGGCTGGCGCTGCGGCGCCAGGTGGGTGCCGGTGGCGCTAAGGCTGACTGCCGCCGCAAAACCCGCAGCCCCACGGGCTGTGGGGCCACGCGAGCGGCTGCCAAAGAGCTTTCCAACGAGGCACGGCTTTCCCTCCTGGCTCTTCGGGCGTGGGAGCTGTCGCCAGAGCCGCGGCCCTACCGGAAAATGCTTTGGGGGCTGGCGCGGCGGTGCCAGGTGGGCGCCGGTGGCAACGAGGCTGATGGCCGCCGCAAAGCCCGCAGCCCCACGGGCTGTGGGGCCACGCGAGCGGCTGCCAAAGAGCTTTCCATCAAGGCACGGCTTTCCCTCCTGGCTCTTCGGGCGTGGGAGCTGTGGCCAGAGCCGCGGCCCTACCGGAAAATGCTTCGTAGCCTGGTGCGGCAGCACAACATAGGCGCCGGTGGCGCCGAGGCTGACGGCCGCTGGAAAGCCCGCAGCCCCACGGGCTGTGGGGCCACGCGAGCGGCTGCCAAAGAGCTTTCCAACGAGGCACGGCTTTCCCTCCTGGCTCTTTGGGCGTGGGAGCTTTGGCCAGAGCCGCGGCCCTACCGGAAAATGCTTCGCAGGCTGGCACGGCGGCGCCACGTAGGCACCGGTGGCGCCGAGGCTGACGGCCGCCGGAAAGCCCGCAGCCCCACGGGCTGTGGGGCCACGCGAGGGGCTGCCAAAGAGCTTTCCAACGAGGCACGGCTTTCCCTCCTGGCTCTTCGGGCGTGGGAGCTGTGGCCAGAGACGCGGCCCTACCGGAAAATGCTTCGCAGGCTGGTGCGGCAGCGCTACGTAGGCGCAGGTGGCGCCGAGGCTGACGGCCGCCGGAAAGCCCGCAGCCCCACGTGCTGTGGGGCCACGCGAGCGGCTGCCAAAGAGCTTTCCAACGAGGCACGGCTTTCCCTCCTGGCTCTTCGGGTGTGGGAGCTGTGGCCAGAGACGCGGCCCTACCGGAAAATGCTTCGCACGCTGGCGCGGCGGCGCCAGGTGGGCGCCGGTGGCGCCGAGGCTGACGGCCGCCGGAAAGCCCGCAGCCCCACGGGCTGTGGGGCCACGCGAGCTGCTGCCAAAGAGCTTTCCAACGAGGCACGGCTTTCCCTCCTGGCTCTTCGGGCGTGGGAGCTGTGGACAGAGCCGCGGCCCTACCGGAAAATCCTTCGGGGGCTGGCGTGGCGGTGCCAGGTGGGCGCCGGTGGCAACGAGGCTGACGGCCGCCGGAAAGCCCGCAGCCCCACGGTGTGTGGGGTCATGCGAGCGGCTGCCAAAGAGCTTTCCAACGAGGCACGGCTTTCCCTCCTGGCTCTTTGGGCGTGGGAGCTGTGGCCAGAGCCGCGGCCCTACCGGAAAATGCTTTGGGGGCTGGCGCGGCGGCGCCAGGTGGGCGCCGGTGGCGCCGAGGCTGACGGCCGCCGGAAAGCCCGCAGCCCCACGGGCTGTGGGGCCACGCGAGCGGCTGCCAAAGAGCTTTCCAACGAGGCACGGCTTTTCCTCCTGGCTCTTCGGGCGTGGGAGCTGTGGCCAGAGCCGCGGCCCTACCGGAAAATGCTTCGCAGGCTGGCGCGGCGGCGCCACGTGGGCGCCGGTGGCGCCGAGGCTGACGGCCGCCGGAAAGCCCGCAGCCCCACGGTGTGTGGGGCCACGCGAGCGGCTGCCAAAGAGCTTTCCAACAAGGCACGGCTTTCCCTCCTGGCTCTTCGGGCGTGGGAGCTGTGGCCAGAGCCGCGGCCCTACCGGAAAATGATTCGGGGGCTGGCGCGGTGGCGCAACGTAGGCGCCGTTGGCGCTGAGGCTGACAGCCGCCGGAAAGCCCGCAGTCCCACGGGCTGTGGGGCCACGCGAGCGGCTGCCAAAGAGCTTTCCAACGAGGCACGGCATTCCCTCCTGGCTCTTCGGGCGTGGGAGCTGTGGCCAGAGCCGCGGCCCTACCGGAAAATCCTTCGGGGGCTGGCGTGGCGGTGCCAGGTGGGCGCCGGTGGCAACGAGGCTGACGGCCGCCGGAAAGCCCGCAGCCCCACGGTGTGTGGGGTCATGCGAGCGGCTGCCAAAGAGCTTTCCAACGAGGCACGGCTTTCCCTCCTGGCTCTTCGGGCGTGGGAGCTGTGGCCAGAGCCGCGGCCCTACCGGAAAATGCTTCGCAGGCTGGCGCGGCGGCGCCAGGTGGGCGCCGGTGGCGCCGAGGCTGACGGCCGCCGGAAAGCCCGCAGCCCCACGGGCTGTGGGGCCACGCGAGCGGCTGCCAAAGAGCTTTCCAACGAGGCACGGCTTTTCCTCCTGGCTCTTCGGGCGTGGGAGCTGTGGCCAGAGCCGCGGCCCTACCGGAAAATGCTTCGCAGGCTGGCGCGGCGGCGCCACGTGGGCGCCGGTGGCGCCGAGGCTGACGGCCGCCGGAAAGCCCGCAGCCCCACGGTGTGTGGGGCCACGCGAGCGGCTGCCAAAGAGCTTTCCAACAAGGCACGGCTTTCCCTCCTGGCTCTTCGGGCGTGGGAGCTGTGGCCAGAGCCGCGGCCCTACCGGAAAATGATTCGGGGGCTGGCGCGGTGGCGCAACGTAGGCGCCGTTGGCGCTGAGGCTGACAGCCGCCGGAAAGCCCGCAGTCCCACGGGCTGTGGGGCCACGCGAGCGGCTGCCAAAGAGCTTTCCAACGAGGCACGGCATTCCCTCCTGGCTCTTCGGGCGTGGGAGCTGTGGCCAGAGCTGCGGCCCTACCGGAAAATGCTTGGCAGGCTAACGCGGCGGCGCCAGGTGGGCGCCGGTGGCGCCGAGGCTGACGGCCGCCGGAAAGCCCGCAGCCCCACGGGCTGTGGGGCCACGCGAGGGGCTGCCAAAGAGCTTTCCAACGAGGCACGGCTTTCCCTCCTGGCTCTTCGGGCGTGGGAGCTGTGGCCAGAGCCGCGGCCCTACCGGAAAATGCTTCGCAGGCTGGTGCGGCAGCGCTACGTAGGCGCAGGTGGCGCCTAGGCTGACGGCCGCCGGAAAGCCCGCAGCCCCACGTGCTGTGGGGCCACGCAAGCGGCTGCCAAAGAGCTTTCCAACGAGGCACGGCTTTCCCTCCTGGCTCTTCGGGTGTGGGAGCTGTGGCCAGAGACGCGGCCCTACCGGAAAATGCTTCGCAGGCTGGCGCGGCGGCGCCAGGTGGGCGCCGGTGGCGCCGAGGCTGACGGCCGCCGGAAAGCCCGCAGCCCCACGGGCTGTGGGGCCACGCGAGCTGCTGCCAAAGAGCTTTCCAACGAGGCACGGCTTTCCCTCCTGGCTCTTCGGGCGTGGGAGCTGTGGCCAGAGCCGCGGCCCTACCGGAAAATGCTTCGCAGGCTGGCGCGGCGGCGCCACGTGGGCGCCGGTGGCGCCAAGGCTGACGGCCGCCGCAAAGCCCGCAGCCCCACGGTGTGTGGGGCCACGCGAGCGGCTGCCAAAGAGCTTTCCAACAAGGCACGGCTTTCCCTCCTGGCTCTTCGGGCGTGGGAGCTGTGGCCAGAGCCGCGGCCCTACCGGAAAATGATTCGGGGGCTGGCGCGGTGGCGCAACGTAGGCGCCGTTGGCGCTGAGGCTGACAGCCGCCGGAAAGCCCGCAGTCCCACGGGCTGTGGGGCCACGCGAGCGGCTGCCAAAGAGCTTTCCAACGAGGCACGGCATTCCCTCCTGGCTCTTCGGGCGTGGGAGCTGTGGCCAGAGCTGCGGCCCTACCGGAAAATGCTTGGCAGGCTAGCGCGGCGGCGCCACGTGGGCGCCGGTGGCGCCGAGGCTGACGGCCGCCGGAAAGCCCGCAGCCCCACGGGCTGTGGGGCCACGCGAGCGGCTGCCAAAGAGCTTTCCAACGAGGCACGGCTTGCCCTCCTGGCTCTTCGGGCGTGGGAGCTGTGGCCAGAGCCGCGGCCCTACCGGAAAATGCTTCGCAGGCTGGCACGGCGGCGCCAGGTGGGCGCCGGTGGCGCCGAGGCTGACGGCCGCCGCAAAGCCCGCAGTCCCATGTGCTGTGGAGCCACGCGAGCGGCTGCCAAAGAGCTTTCCAACGAGGCACGGCTTTCCCTCCTGGCTCTTCGGGCGTGGGAGCTGTGGCCAGAGCCGCGGCCCTACCGGAAAATGCTTTGGGGGCTGGCGCGGCGGCGCCAGGTGGGCGCCGGTGGCGCCGAGGCTGACGGCCGCCGGAAAGCCCACAGCCCCACGGGCTTTGGGGCCACGCGAGCGGCTGCCAAAGAGCTTTCCAACGAGGCACGGCTTTCCCTCCTGGCTCTTCGGGCGTGGGAGCTGTCGCCAGAGCCGCGGCCCTACCGGAAAATCCTTCGGGGGCTGGCGCGGCGGTGCCAGGTGGGCGCCGGTGGCAACGAGGCTGACGGCCGCCGCAAAGCCCGCAGCCCCACGGGCTGTGGGGCCACGCGAGCGGCTGCCAAAGAGCTTTCCATCAAGGCACGGCTTTCCCTCCTGGCTCTTCGGGCGTGGGAGCTGTGGACAGAGCCGCGGCCCTACCGGAAAATGCTTCGTAGCCTGGTGCGGCAGCACAACGTAGGCGCCGGTGGCGCCGAGGCTGACGGCCGCCGGAAAGCCCGCAGCCCCACGGGCTGTGGGGCCACGCGAGCGGCTGCCAAAGAGCTTTCCAACAAGGCACGGCTTTCCCTCCTGGCTCTTTGGGCGTGGGAGCTGTGGCCAGAGCCGCGGCCCTAACGGAAAATGCTTCGCAGGCTGGCACGGCGGCGCCACGTAGGCACCGGTGGCGCCGAGGCTGAGGGCCGCCGGAAAGCCCGCAGCCCCACGGGCTGTGGGGCCACGCGAGCGGCTGCCAAAGAGCTTTCCAACGAGGCACGGCTTTCCCTCCTGGCTCTTCGGGCGTGGGAGCTGTGGCCAGAGCCGCGGCCCTACCGGAAAATGCTTCGCAGGCTGGTGCGGCAGCGCTACGTAGGCGCAGGTGGCGCCGAGGCTGACGGCCGCCGGAAAGCCCGCAGCCCCACGTGCTGTGGGGCCACGCGAGCGGCTGCCAAAGAGCTTTCCAACGAGGCACGGCTTTCCCTCCTGGCTCTTCGGGTGTGGGAGCTGTGGCCAGAGCCGCGGCCCTACCGGAAAATGCTTCGCAGGCTGGCGCGGCGGCGCCAGGTGGGCGCCGGTGGCGCCGAGGCTGACGGCCGCCGGAAAGCCCGCAGCCCCACGTGCTGTGGGGCCACGCGAGCGGCTGCCAAAGAGCTTTCCAACGAGGCACGGCTTTTCCTCCTGGCTCTTCGGGCGTGGGAGCTGTGGCCAGAGCCGCGGCCCTACCGGAAAATGCTTCGCAGGCTGGCGCGGCGGCGCCACGTGGGCGCCGGTGGCGCCGAGGCTGACGGCCGCCGGAAAGCCCGCAGCCCCACGGTGTGTGGGGCCACGCGAGCGGCTGCCAAAGAGCTTTCCAACAAGGCACGGCTTTCCCTCCTGGCTCTTCGGGCGTGGGAGCTGTGGCCAGAGCCGCGGCCCTACCGGAAAATGATTCGGGGGCTGGCGCGGTGGCGCAACGTAGGCGCCGTTGGCGCTGAGGCTGACAGCCGCCGGAAAGCCCGCAGTCCCACGGGCTGTGGGGCCACGCGAGCGGCTGCCAAAGAGCTTTCCAACGAGGCACGGCATTCCCTCCTGGCTCTTCGGGCGTGGGAGCTGTGGCCAGAGCTGCGGCCCTACCGGAAAATGCTTGGCAGGCTAGCGCGGCGGCGCCAGGTGGGCGCCGGTGGCGCCGAGGCTGACGGCCGCCGCAAAGCCCGCAGCCCCACGGGCTGTGGGGCCACGCGAGGGGCTGCCAAAGAGCTTTCCAACGAGGCACGGCTTTCCCTCCTGGCTCTTCGGGCGTGGGAGCTGTGGCCAGAGCCGCGGCCCTACCGGAAAATGCTTCGCAGGCTGGCACGGCGGCGCCAGGTGGGCGCCGGTGGCGCCGAGGCTGACGGCCGCCGCAAAGCCCGCAGTCCCATGTGCTGTGGAGCCACGCGAGCGGCTGCCAAAGAGCTTTCCAACGAGGCACGGCTTTCCCTCCTGGCTCTTCGGGCGTGGGAGCTGTGGCCAGAGCCGCGGCCCTACCGGAAAATGCTTTGGGGGCTGGCGCGGCGGCGCCAGGTGGGCGCCGGTGGCGCCGAGGCTGACGGCCGCCGGAAAGCCCACAGCCCCACGGGCTTTGGGGCCACGCGAGCGGCTGCCAAAGAGCTTTCCAACGAGGCACGGCTTTCCCTCCTGGCTCTTTGGGCGTGGGAGCTGTGGCCAGAGCCGCGGCCCTACCGGAAAATGCTTCGGGGGCTGGCGCTGCGGCGCCAGGTGGGTGCCGGTGGCGCTAAGGCTGACTGCCGCCGCAAAACCCGCAGCCCCACGGGCTGTGGGGCCACGCGAGCGGCTGCCAAAGAGCTTTCCAACGAGGCACGGCTTTCCCTCCTGGCTCTTCGGGCGTGGGAGCTGTCGCCAGAGCCGCGGCCCTACCGGAAAATCCTTCGGGGGCTGGCGCGGCGGTGCCAGGTGGGCGCCGGTGGCAACGAGGCTGACGGCCGCCGCAAAGCCCGCAGCCCCACGGTGTGTGGGGCCACGCGAGCGGCTGCCAAAGAGCTTTCCATCAAGGCACGGCTTTCCCTCCTGGCTCTTCGGGCGTGGGAGCTGTGGACAGAGCCGCGGCCCTACCGGAAAATGCTTCGTAGCCTGGTGCGGCAGCACAACGTAGGCGCCGGTGGCGCCGAGGCTGACGGCCGCCGGAAAGCCCGCAGCCCCACGGGCTGTGGGGCCACGCGAGCGGCTGCCAAAGAGCTTTCCAACGAGGCATGGCTTTCCCTCCTGGCTCTTCGGGCGTGGGAGCTGTGGCCAGAGCCGCGGCCCTACCGGAAAATGCTTCGCAGGCTGGCACGGCGGCGCCACGTAGGCACCGGTGGCGCCGAGGCTGAGGAACGCCGGAAAGCCCGCAGCCCCACGGGCTGTGGGGCCACGCGAGCGGCTGCCAAAGAGCTTTCCAACGAGGCACGGCTTTCCCTCCTGGCTCTTCGGGCGTGGGAGCTGTGGCCAGAGCCGCGGCCCTACCGGAAAATGCTTCGCAGGCTGGTGCGGCAGCGCTACGTAGGCGCAGGTGGCGCCGAGGCTGACGGCCGCCGGAAAGCCCGCAGCCCCACGTGCTGTGGGGCCACGCGAGCGGCTGCCAAAGAGCTTTCCAACGAGGCACGGCTTTCCCTCCTGGCTCTTCGGGTGTGGGAGCTGTGGCCAGAGCCGCGGCCCTACCGGAAAATGCTTCGCAGGCTGGCGCGGCGGCGCCAGGTGGGCGCCGGTGGCGCCGAGGCTGACGGCCGCCGGAAAACCCGCAGCCCCACGTGCTGTGGGGCCACGCGAGCGGCTGCCAAAGAGCTTTCCAACGAGGCACGGCTTTTCCTCCTGGCTCTTCGGGCGTGGGAGCTGTGGCCAGAGCCGCGGCCCTACCGGAAAATGCTTCGCAGGCTGGCGCGGCGGCGCCACGTGGGCGCCGGTGGCGCCGAGGCTGACGGCCGCCGGAAAGCCCGCAGCCCCACGGTGTGTGGGGCCACGCGAGCGGCTGCCAAAGAGCTTTCCAACAAGGCACGGCTTTCCCTCCTGGCTCTTCGGGCGTGGGAGCTGTGGCCAGAGCCGCGGCCCTACCGGAAAATGATTCGGGGGCTGGCGCGGTGGCGCAACGTAGGCGCCGTTGGCGCTGAGGCTGACAGCCGCCGGAAAGCCCGCAGTCCCACGGGCTGTGGGGCCACGCGAGCGGCTGCCAAAGAGCTTTCCAACGAGGCACGGCATTCCCTCCTGGCTCTTCGGGCGTGGGAGCTGTGGCCAGAGCTGCGGCCCTACCGGAAAATGCTTGGCAGGCTAGCGCGGCGGCGCCAGGTGGGCGCCGGTGGCGCCGAGGCTGACGGCCGCCGGAAAGCCCGCAGCCCCACGGGCTGTGGGGCCACGCGAGCGGCTGCCAAAGAGCTTTCCAACGAGGCACGGCTTTCCCTCCTGGCTCTTCGGGCGTGGGAGCTGTGGCCAGAGCCGCGGCCCTACCGGAAAATGCTTCGCAGGCTGGCACGGCGGTGCCAGGTGGGCGCCGGTGGCGCCGAGGCTGACGGCCGCCGCAAAGCCCGCAGTCCCATGTGCTGTGGAGCCACGCGAGCGGCTGCCAAAGAGCTTTCCAACGAGGCACGGCTTTCCCTCCTGGCTCTTCGGGCGTGGGAGCTGTGGCCAGAGCCGCGGCCCTACCGGAAAATGCTTTGGGGGCTGGCGCGGCGGCGCCAGGTGGGCGCCGGTGGCGCCGAGGCTGACGGCCGCCGGAAAGCCCACAGCCCCACGGGCTTTGGGGCCACGCGAGCGGCTGCCAAAGAGCTTTCCAACGAGGCACGGCTTTCCCTCCTGGCTCTTTGGGCGTGGGAGCTGTGGCCAGAGCCGCGGCCCTACCGGAAAATGCTTCGGGGGCTGGCGCTGCGGCGCCAGGTGGGTGCCGGTGGCGCTAAGGCTGACTGCCGCCGCAAAACCCGCAGCCCCACGGGCTGTGGGGCCACGCGAGCGGCTGCCAAAGAGCTTTCCAACGAGGCACGGCTTTCCCTCCTGGCTCTTCGGGCGTGGGAGCTGTCGCCAGAGCCGCGGCCCTACCGGAAAATCCTTCGGGGGCTGGCGCGGCGGTGCCAGGTGGGCGCCGGTGGCAACGAGGCTGACGGCCGCCGCAAAGCCCGCAGCCCCACGGTGTGTGGGGCCACGCGAGCGGCTGCCAAAGAGCTTTCCAACAAGGCACGGCTTTCCCTCCTGGCTCTTTGGGCGTGGGAGCTGTGGCCAGAGCCGCGGCCCTACCGGAAAATGCTTCGCAGGCTGGCACGGCGGCGCCACGTAGGCACCGGTGGCGCCGAGGCTGAGGGCCGCCGGAAAGCCCGCAGCCCCACGGGCTGTGGGGCCACGCGAGCGGCTGCCAAAGAGCTTTCCAACGAGGCACGGCTTTCCCTCCTGGCTCTTCGGGCGTGGGAGCTGTGGCCAGAGCCGCGGCCCTACCGGAAAATGCTTCGCAGGCTGGTGCGGCAGCGCTACGTAGGCGCAGGTGGCGCCGAGGCTGACGGCCGCCGGAAAGCCCGCAGCCCCACGTGCTGTGGGGCCACGCGAGCGGCTGCCAAAGAGCTTTCCAACGAGGCACGGCTTTCCCTCCTGGCTCTTCGGGTGTGGGAGCTGTGGCCAGAGCCGCGGCCCTACCGGAAAATGCTTCGCAGGCTGGCGCGGCGGCGCCAGGTGGGCGCCGGTGGCGCCGAGGCTGACGGCCGCCGGAAAGCCCGCAGCCCCACGTGCTGTGGGGCCACGCGAGCGGCTGCCAAAGAGCTTTCCAACGAGGCACGGCTTTTCCTCCTGGCTCTTCGGGCGTGGGAGCTGTGGCCAGAGCCGCGGCCCTACCGGAAAATGCTTCGCAGGCTGGCGCGGCGGCGCCACGTGGGCGCCGGTGGCGCCGAGGCTGACGGCCGCCGGAAAGCCCGCAGCCCCACGGTGTGTGGGGCCACGCGAGCGGCTGCCAAAGAGCTTTCCAACAAGGCACGGCTTTCCCTCCTGGCTCTTCGGGCGTGGGAGCTGTGGCCAGAGCCGCGGCCCTACCGGAAAATGATTCGGGGGCTGGCGCGGTGGCGCAACGTAGGCGCCGTTGGCGCTGAGGCTGACAGCCGCCGGAAAGCCCGCAGTCCCACGGGCTGTGGGGCCACGCGAGCGGCTGCCAAAGAGCTTTCCAACGAGGCACGGCATTCCCTCCTGGCTCTTCGGGCGTGGGAGCTGTGGCCAGAGCTGCGGCCCTACCGGAAAATGCTTGGCAGGCTAGCGCGGCGGCGCCAGGTGGGCGCCGGTGGCGCCGAGGCTGACGGCCGCCGGAAAGCCCGCAGCCCCACGGGCTGTGGGGCCACGCGAGGGGCTGCCAAAGAGCTTTCCAACGAGGCACGGCTTTCCCTCCTGGCTCTTCGGGCGTGGGAGCTGTGGCCAGAGCCGCGGCCCTACCGGAAAATGCTTCGCAGGCTGGTGCGGCAGCGCTACGTAGGCGCAGGTGGCGCCGAGGCTGACGGCCGCCGGAAAGCCCGCAGCCCCACGTGCTGTGGGGCCACGCGAGCGGCTGCCAAAGAGCTTTCCAACGAGGCACGGCTTTTCCTCCTGGCTCTTCGGGCGTGGGAGCTGTGGCCAGAGCCGCGGCCCTACCGGAAAATGCTTCGCAGGCTGGCGCGGCGGCGCCACGTGGGCGCCGGTGGCGCCGAGGCTGACGGCCGCCGGAAAGCCCGCAGCCCCACGGTGTGTGGGGCCACGCGAGCGGCTGCCAAAGAGCTTTCCAACAAGGCACGGCTTTCCCTCCTGGCTCTTCGGGCGTGGGAGCTGTGGCCAGAGCCGCGGCCCTACCGGAAAATGATTCGGGGGCTGGCGCGGTGGCGCAACGTAGGCGCCGTTGGCGCTGAGGCTGACAGCCGCCGGAAAGCCCGCAGTCCCACGGGCTGTGGGGCCACGCGAGCGGCTGCCAAAGAGCTTTCCAACGAGGCACGGCATTCCCTCCTGGCTCTTCGGGCGTGGGAGCTGTGGCCAGAGCTGCGGCCCTACCGGAAAATGCTTGGCAGGCTAGCGCGGCGGCGCCAGGTGGGCGCCGGTGGCGCCGAGGCTGACGGCCGCCGGAAAGCCCGCAGCCCCACGGGCTGTGGGGCCACGCGAGGGGCTGCCAAAGAGCTTTCCAACGAGGCACGGCTTTCCCTCCTGGCTCTTCGGGCGTGGGAGCTGTGGCCAGAGCCGCGGCCCTACCGGAAAATGCTTCGCAGGCTGGTGCGGCAGCGCTACGTAGGCGCAGGTGGCGCCGAGGCTGACGGCCGCCGGAAAGCCCGCAGCCCCACGTGCTGTGGGGCCACGCGAGCGGCTGCCAAAGAGCTTTCCAACGAGGCACGGCTTTCCCTCCTGGCTCTTCGGGTGTGGGAGCTGTGGCCAGAGACGCGGCCCTACCGGAAAATGCTTCGCAGGCTGGCGCGGCGGCGCCAGGTGGGCGCCGGTGGCGCCGAGGCTGACGGCCGCCGGAAAGCCCGCAGCCCCACGGGCTGTGGGGCCACGCGAGCTGCTGCCAAAGAGCTTTCCAACGAGGCACGGCTTTCCCTCCTGGCTCTTCGGGCGTGGGAGCTGTGGACAGAGCCGCGGCCCTACCGGAAAATCCTTCGGGGGCTGGCGTGGCGGTGCCAGGTGGGCGCCGGTGGCAACGAGGCTGACGGCCGCCGGAAAGCCCGCAGCCCCACGGTGTGTGGGGTCATGCGAGCGGCTGCCAAAGAGCTTTCCAACGAGGCACGGCTTTCCCTCCTGGCTCTTCGGGCGTGGGAGCTGTGGCCAGAGCCGCGGCCCTACCGGAAAATGCTTCGCAGGCTGGCGCGGCGGCGCCAGGTGGGCGCCGGTGGCGCCGAGGCTGACGGCCGCCGGAAAGCCCGCAGCCCCACGTGCTGTGGGGCCACGCGAGCGGCTGCCAAAGAGCTTTCCAACGAGGCACGGCTTTTCCTCCTGGCTCTTCGGGCGTGGGAGCTGTGGCCAGAGCCGCGGCCCTACCGGAAAATGCTTCGCAGGCTGGCGCGGCGGCGCCACGTGGGCGCCGGTGGCGCCGAGGCTGACGGCCGCCGGAAAGCCCGCAGCCCCACGGTGTGTGGGGCCACGCGAGCGGCTGCCAAAGAGCTTTCCAACAAGGCACGGCTTTCCCTCCTGGCTCTTCGGGCGTGGGAGCTGTGGCCAGAGCCGCGGCCCTACCGGAAAATGATTCGGGGGCTGGCGCGGTGGCGCAACGTAGGCGTCGTTGGCGCTGAGGCTGACAGCCGCCGGAAAGCCCGCAGTCCCACGGGCTGTGGGGCCACGCGAGCGGCTGCCAAAGAGCTTTCCAACGAGGCACGGCATTCCCTCCTGGCTCTTCGGGCGTGGGAGCTGTGGCCAGAGCTGCGGCCCTACCGGAAAATGCTTGGCAGGCTAGCGCGGCGGCGCCAGGTGGGCGCCGGTGGCGCCGAGGCTGACGGCCGCCGCAAAGCCCGCAGCCCCACGGGCTGTGGGGCCACGCGAGCGGCTGCCAAAGAGCTTTCCAACGAGGCACGGCTTTCCCTCCTGGCTCTTCGGGCGTGGGAGCTGTGGCCAGAGCCGCGGCCCTACCGGAAAATGCTTCGCAGGCTGGCACGGCGGCGCCAGGTGGGCGCCGGTGGCGCCGAGGCTGACGGCCGCCGCAAAGCCCGCAGTCCCATGTGCTGTGGAGCCACGCGAGCGGCTGCCAAAGAGCTTTCCAACGAGGCATGGCTTTCCCTCCTGGCTCTTCGGGCGTGGGAGCTGTGGCCAGAGCCGCGGCCCTACCGGAAAATGCTTCGCAGGCTGGTGCGGCAGCGCTACGTAGGCGCAGGTGGCGCCGAGGCTGACGGCTGACGGAAAGCCCGCAGCCCCACGGGCTGTGGGGCCACGCGAGCGGCTGCCAAAGAGCTTTCCAACGAGGCACGGCTTTCCCTCCTGGCTCTTCGGGCGTGGGAGCTGTGGCCAGAGCCGCGGCCCTACCGGAAAATGCTTTGGGGGCTGGCGCGGCGGCGCCAGGTGGGCGCTGGTGGCGCCGAGGCTGACGGCCGCCGGAAAGCTCGCAGCCCCACGGGCTGTGGGGCCACGCGAGCGGCTGCCAAAGAGCTTTCCAACGAGGCACGGCTTTCCCTCCTGGCTCTTCGGGCGTGGGAGCTGTGGCCAGAGCCGCGGCCCTACCGGAAAATCCTTCGGGGGCTGGCGTGGCGGTGCCAGGTGGGCGCCGGTGGCAACGAGGCTGACGGATGCCGGAAAGCCCGCAGCCCCACGGGCTGTGGGGTCATGCGAGCGGCTGCCAAAGAGCTTTCCAACGAGGCACGGCTTTCCCTCCTGGCTCTTCGGGCGTGGGAGCTGTGGCCAGAGCCGCGGCCCTACCGGAAAATGCTTCGCAGGCTGGCGCGGCGGCGCCACGTGGGCGCCGGTGGCGCCGAGGCTGACGGCCGCCGGAAAGCCCGCAGCCCCACGTGCTGTGGGGCCACGCGAGCGGCTGCCAAAGAGCTTTCCAACGAGGCACGGCTTTTCCTCCTGGCTCTTCGGGCGTGGGAGCTGTGGCCAGAGCCGCGGCCCTACCGGAAAATGCTTCGCAGGCTGGCGCGGCGGCGCCACGTGGGCGCCGGTGGCGCCGAGGCTGACGGCCGCCGGAAAGCCCGCAGCCCCACGGGCTGTTGGGCCACGCAAGCGGCTGCCAAAGAGCTTTCCAACGAGGCACGGCTTTCCCTCCTGACTCTTCGGGCGTGGGAGCTGTGGCCAGAGCCACGGCCCTACCGGAAAATGCTTCGGGGGCTGGCGCGGCGGTGCCAGGTAGGAGCCGGTGGCGCCGAGGCTGACGGCCGCCGGAAAGCCCGCAGCCCCACGGGCTGTGGGGCCACGCGAGCGGCTGCCAAAGAGCTTTCCAACGAGGCACGGCTTTCCCTCCTGGCTCTTCAGGCGTGGGAGCTGTGGCCAGAGCCGCGGCCGTACCGGAAAATGCTTGGCAGGCTGGCGCCGCGGCGCCAGGTGGGCGCCAGTGGCACCGAGGCTGACGGCCACCAGAAAGCTAGGAGCCCCACGGGCTGTGGGGCCACGCGAGCGGCTGCCAAAGAGCTTTCCAACGAGGCACGGCTTTCCCTCCTGGCTCTTCGGGCATGGGAGCTGTGGCCAGAGCCGCGGCCCTACCGGAAAATCCTTCGGGGGCTGGCGCGGCGGTGCCAGGTGGTCGCCGGTGACAACGAGGCTGACGGCCGGCGCAAAACCCGCAGCCCCACGGGCTGTGGGGCCACGCGAGTGGCTGCCAAAGAGCTTTCCAACGAGGCACGGCTTTCCCTCCTGGCTCTTCGGGCGTGGGAGCTGTGGCCAGAGCCGCGGCCCTACCGGAAAATCCTTCGGGGGCTGGCGTGGCGGTGCCAGGTGGGCGCCGGTGGCAACGAGGCTGACGGCCGCCGGAAAGCCCGCAGCCCCACGGGCTGTGGGGTCATGCGAGCGGCTGCCAAAGAGCTTTCCAACGAGGCATGGCTTTCCCTCCTGGCTCTTCGGGCGTGGGAGCTGTGGCCAGAGCCGCGGCCCTACCGGAAAATGCTTCGCAGGCTGGTGCGGCAGCGCTACGTAGGCGCCGGTGGCGCCGAGGCTGACGGCCGCCGCAAAGCCCGCAGCCCCACGGTGTGTGGGGCCACGCGAGCGGCTGCCAAAGAGCTTTCCAACAAGGCACGGCTTTCCCTCCTGGCTCTTCGGGCGTGGGAGCTGTGGCCAGAGCCGCGGCCTTACCGGAAAATGCTTCGCAGGCTGGCGCGGTGGCGCCACGTAGGCACCGGTGGCGCTGAGGCTCACAGCCGCCGGAAGCCCGCAGCCCCACGGGCTGTGGGGCCACGCGAGCGGCTGCCAAAGAGCTTTCCAACGAGGCACGGCTTTCCCTCCTGGCTCTTCGGGCGTGGGAGCTGTGGCCAGAGCCGCGGCCCTACCGGAAAATGCTTCGCAGGCAGGCGCCGCGGCGCCAGGTGGGCGCCGGTGGCACCGAGGCTGACGGCCGCCGGAAAGTCCACAGCCCCACGGGCTGTGGGGCCACGCGAGCGGCTGCCAAAGAGCTTTCCAACGAGGCACGGCTTTCCCTCCTGGCTCTTCGGGCGTGGGAGCTGTGGCCAGAGCCGCAGCCCTACCGGAAAATGCTTCGCAGGCTGGCACGGCGGCGCCAGGTGGGTGCCGGTGGCGCTAAGGCTGACGGCCGGCGCAAAACCCGCAGCCCCACGGGCTGTGGGTCCACGCGAGCGGCTGCCAAAGAGCTTTCCAACGAGGCACGGCTTTCCCTCCTGGCTCTTCGGGCGTGGGAGCTGTGGCCAGAGCCGCGGCCCTACCGGAAAATGCTTCGCAGGCTGGCGTGGCGGGGCCAGGTGGGCGCCGGTGGCGCCGAGGCTGACGGCCGCCGCAAAGCGCGCAGCCCCACGGGCTGTGGGGTCATGCGAGCGGCTGCCAAAGAGCTTTCCAACGAGGCACGGCTTTCCCTCCTGGCTCTTCGGGCGTGGGAGCTGTGGACAGAACCGCGGCCCTACCGGAAAATGCTTCGTAGCCTGGTGCGGCAGCAGTACGTAGGCGCCGGTGGCGCCGAGGCTGACGGCTGCCGGAAAGCCCGCAGCCCCACGGGCTGTGGGGCCACGCGAGCGGCTGCCAAAAAGCTTTCCAACGAGGCACGGCTTTCCCTCCTGGCTCTTCGGGCATGGGAGCTGTGGCCAGAGCCGCGGCCCTACCGGAAAATCCTTCGGGGGCTGGCGCGGCGGTGCCAGGTGGGCGCCGGTGACAACGAGGCTGACGGCCGGCGCAAAACCCGCAGCCCCACGGGCTGTGGGGCCACGCGAGCGGCTGCCAAAGAGCTTTCCAACGAGGCACGGCTTTCCCTCCTGGCTCTTCGGGCGTGGGAGCTGTGGCCAGAGCCGCGGCCCTACCGGAAAATGCTTCGCAGGCTGGTGCGGCAGCGCTACGTAGGCGCCGGTGGCGCCGAGGCTGACGGCCGCCACAAAGCCCGCAGCCCCACGGTGTGTGGGGCCACGCGAGCGGCTGCCAAAGAGCTTTCCAACAAGGCACGGCTTTCCCTCCTGGCTCTTTGGGCGTGGGAGCTGTGGCCAGAGCCGCGGCCCTACCGGAAAATGCTTCGCAGGCTGGCGCGGTGGCGCCACGTAGGCACCGGTGGCGCTGAGGCTCACAGCCGCCGGAAGCCCGCAGCCCCACGGGCTGTGGGGCCACGCGAGCGGCTGCCAAAGAGCTTTCCAACGAGGCACGGCTTTCCCTCCTGGCTCTTCGGGCGTGGGAGCTGTCGCCAGAGCCGCGGCCCTACCGGAAAATGCTTCGCAGGCTGGCACGGCGGCGCCAGGTGGGCGCCGGTGGCGCCGAGGCTGACGGCCGCCGGAAAGCCCACAGCCCCACGGGCTGTGGGGCCACGTGAGCGGCTGCCAAAGAGCTTTCCAACGAGGCACGGCTTTCCCTCCTGGCTCTTCGGGCGTGGGAGCTGTGGCCAGAGACGCGGCCCTACCGGAAAATGCTTCGCAGGCTGGAGCCGCGGCGCCAGGTGGGCGCCGGTGGCGCCGAGGCTGACGGCCGCCGCAAAGCCCGCAGCCCCACGGGCTGTGGGGCCACGCGAGCGGCTGCCAAAGAGCTTTCCAACAAGGCACGGCTTTCCCTCCTGGCTCTTCGGGCGTGCGAGCTGTGGCCAGAGCTGCGGCCCTACCGGAAAATGCTTCGCAGGCTGGCGCGGCGGCGCCAGGTGGGCGCCGGTGGCGCCGAGGCTGACGGCCGCCGGAAAGCCCGCAGCCCCACGGGCTGTGGGGCCATGCGAGCGGCTGCCAAAGAGCTTTCCAACGAGGCACGGCTTTCCCTCCTGGCTCTTCGGGCGTGGGAGCTGTGGCCAGAGCCGCGGCCCTACCGGAAAATGCTTCGGGGGCTGGCGCTGCGGCGCCAGGTGGGTGCCGGTGGCGCTAAGGCTGACGGCCGGCGCAAAACCCGCAGCCCCACGGGCTGTGGGGCCACGCGAGCGGCTGCCAAAGAGCTTTCCAACGAGGCACGGCTTTCCCTCCTGGCTCTTCGGGCGTGGGAGCTGTGGCCAGAGCCGCGGCCCTACCGGAAAATGCTTCGCAGGCTGGCGTGGCGGGGCCAGGTGGGCACCGGTGGCGTCGAGGCTGACGGCCGCCGCAAAGCCCGCAGCCCCACGGGCTGTGGGGCCACGCAAGCGGCTGCCAAAGAGCTTTCCAACGAGGCACGGCTTTCCCTCCTGGCTCTTCGGGCGTGCGAGCTGTGGCCAGAGCCGCGGCCCTACCGGAAAATGCTTCGCAGGCTGGCGCGGCGGCGCCACGTGGGCGCCGGTGGCGCCGAGGCTGACGGCCGCCGCAAAGCCCGCAGCCCCACGGGCTGTGGGGCCACGCGAGCGGCTGCCAAAGAGCTTTCCAACGAGGCACGGCTTTCCCTCCTGGCTCTTCGGGCGTGGGAGCTGTGGCCAGAGCCGCGGCCCTACCGGAAAATGCTTTGGGGGCTGGCGCGGCGGCGCCAGGTGGGCACCGGTGGCAACGAGGCTGACGGCCGCCGGAAAGCCCGCAGTCCCACGGGCTGTGGGGCCACGCGAGCGGCTGCCAAAGAGCTTTCCAACGAGGCACGGCTTTCCCTCCTGGCTCTTCGGGTGTGGGAGCTGTCGCCAGAGCCGCGGCCCTACCGGAAAATGTTTCACAGGCTGGCACGGCAGCACTACGTAGGCGCAGGTGGCGCCGAGGCTGATGGCCGCCGGAAAGCCCGCAGCCCCACGGGCTGTGGGGCCACGCGAGCGGCTGCCAAAGAGCTTTCCATCAAGGCACGGCTTTCCCTCCTGGCTCTTCAGGCGTGGGAGCTGTGGCCAGAGCCGCAGCCCTACCGGAAAATGCTTCGCAGGCTGGCGCGGCGGCGCCACGTGGGCGCCGGTGGCGCCGAGGCTGACGGCTGACAGAAAGCCCGCAGCCCCACGGGCTGTTGGGCCACGCAAGCGGCTGCCAAAGAGCTTTCCAACGAGGCACGGCTTTCCCTCCTGACTCTTCGGGCGTGGGAGCTGTGGCCAGAGCCACGGCCCTACCGGAAAATGCTTCGGGGGCTGGCGCGGCGGTGCCAGGTAGGAGCCGGTGGCGCCGAGGCTGACGGCCGCCGGAAAGCCCGCAGCCCCACGGGCTGTGGGGCCACGCGAGCGGCTGCCAAAGAGCTTTCCAACGAGGCACGGCTTTCCCTCCTGGCTCTTCAGGCGTGGGAGCTGTGGCCAGAGCCGCGGCCGTACCGGAAAATGCTTGGCAGGCTGGCGCCGCGGCGCCAGGTGGGCGCCAGTGGCACCGAGGCTGACGGCCACCAGAAAGCTAGGAGCCCCACGGGCTGTGGGGCCACGCGAGCGGCTGCCAAAGAGCTTTCCAACGAGGCACGGCTTTCCCTCCTGGCTCTTCGGGCATGGGAGCTGTGGCCAGAGCCGCGGCCCTACCGGAAAATCCTTCGGGGGCTGGCGCGGCGGTGCCAGGTGGTCGCCGGTGACAACGAGGCTGACGGCCGGCGCAAAACCCGCAGCCCCACGGGCTGTGGGGCCACGCGAGTGGCTGCCAAAGAGCTTTCCAACGAGGCACGGCTTTCCCTCCTGGCTCTTCGGGCGTGGGAGCTGTGGCCAGAGCCGCGGCCCTACCGGAAAATCCTTCGGGGGCTGGCGTGGCGGTGCCAGGTGGGCGCCGGTGGCAACGAGGCTGACGGCCGCCGGAAAGCCCGCAGCCCCACGGGCTGTGGGGTCATGCGAGCGGCTGCCAAAGAGCTTTCCAACGAGGCATGGCTTTCCCTCCTGGCTCTTCGGGCGTGGGAGCTGTGGCCAGAGCCGCGGCCCTACCGGAAAATGCTTCGCAGGCTGGTGCGGCAGCGCTACGTAGGCGCCGGTGGCGCCGAGGCTGACGGCCGCCGCAAAGCCCGCAGCCCCACGGTGTGTGGGGCCACGCGAGCGGCTGCCAAAGAGCTTTCCAACAAGGCACGGCTTTCCCTCCTGGCTCTTCGGGCGTGGGAGCTGTGGCCAGAGCCGCGGCCTTACCGGAAAATGCTTCGCAGGCTGGCGCGGTGGCGCCACGTAGGCACCGGTGGCGCTGAGGCTCACAGCCGCCGGAAGCCCGCAGCCCCACGGGCTGTGGGGCCACGCGAGCGGCTGCCAAAGAGCTTTCCAACGAGGCACGGCTTTCCCTCCTGGCTCTTCGGGCGTGGGAGCTGTGGCCAGAGCCGCGGCCCTACCGGAAAATGCTTCGCAGGCAGGCGCCGCGGCGCCAGGTGGGCGCCGGTGGCACCGAGGCTGACGGCCGCCGGAAAGTCCACAGCCCCACGGGCTGTGGGGCCACGCGAGCGGCTGCCAAAGAGCTTTCCAACGAGGCACGGCTTTCCCTCCTGGCTCTTCGGGCGTGGGAGCTGTGGCCAGAGCCGCAGCCCTACCGGAAAATGCTTCGCAGGCTGGCACGGCGGCGCCAGGTGGGTGCCGGTGGCGCTAAGGCTGACGGCCGGCGCAAAACCCGCAGCCCCACGGGCTGTGGGTCCACGCGAGCGGCTGCCAAAGAGCTTTCCAACGAGGCACGGCTTTCCCTCCTGGCTCTTCGGGCGTGGGAGCTGTGGCCAGAGCCGCGGCCCTACCGGAAAATGCTTCGCAGGCTGGCGTGGCGGGGCCAGGTGGGCGCCGGTGGCGCCGAGGCTGACGGCCGCCGCAAAGCGCGCAGCCCCACGGGCTGTGGGGTCATGCGAGCGGCTGCCAAAGAGCTTTCCAACGAGGCACGGCTTTCCCTCCTGGCTCTTCGGGCGTGGGAGCTGTGGACAGAACCGCGGCCCTACCGGAAAATGCTTCGTAGCCTGGTGCGGCAGCAGTACGTAGGCGCCGGTGGCGCCGAGGCTGACGGCTGCCGGAAAGCCCGCAGCCCCACGGGCTGTGGGGCCACGCGAGCGGCTGCCAAAAAGCTTTCCAACGAGGCACGGCTTTCCCTCCTGGCTCTTCGGGCATGGGAGCTGTGGCCAGAGCCGCGGCCCTACCGGAAAATCCTTCGGGGGCTGGCGCGGCGGTGCCAGGTGGGCGCCGGTGACAACGAGGCTGACGGCCGGCGCAAAACCCGCAGCCCCACGGGCTGTGGGGCCACGCGAGCGGCTGCCAAAGAGCTTTCCAACGAGGCACGGCTTTCCCTCCTGGCTCTTCGGGCGTGGGAGCTGTGGCCAGAGCCGCGGCCCTACCGGAAAATGCTTCGCAGGCTGGTGCGGCAGCGCTACGTAGGCGCCGGTGGCGCCGAGGCTGACGGCCGCCACAAAGCCCGCAGCCCCACGGTGTGTGGGGCCACGCGAGCGGCTGCCAAAGAGCTTTCCAACAAGGCACGGCTTTCCCTCCTGGCTCTTTGGGCGTGGGAGCTGTGGCCAGAGCCGCGGCCCTACCGGAAAATGCTTCGCAGGCTGGCGCGGTGGCGCCACGTAGGCACCGGTGGCACTGAGGCTCACAGCCGCCGGAAGCCCGCAGCCCCACGGGCTGTGGGGCCACGCGAGCGGCTGCCAAAGAGCTTTCCAACGAGGCACGGCTTTCCCTCCTGGCTCTTCGGGCGTGGGAGATGTCGCCAGAGCCGCGGCCCTACCGGAAAATGCTTCGCAGGCTGGCACGGCGGCGCCAGGTGGGCGCCGGTGGCGCCGAGGCTGACGGCCGCCGGAAAGCCCACAGCCCCACGGGCTGTGGGGCCACGTGAGCGGCTGCCAAAGAGCTTTCCAACGAGGCACGGCTTTCCCTCCTGGCTCTTCGGGCGTGGGAGCTGTGGCCAGAGACGCGGCCCTACCGGAAAATGCTTCGCAGGCTGGAGCCGCGGCGCCAGGTGGGCGCCGGTGGCGCCGAGGCTGACGGCCGCCGCAAAGCCCGCAGCCCCACGGGCTGTGGGGCCACGCGAGCGGCTGCCAAAGAGCTTTCCAACAAGGCACGGCTTTCCCTCCTGGCTCTTCGGGCGTGCGAGCTGTGGCCAGAGCTGCGGCCCTACCGGAAAATGCTTCGCAGGCTGGCGCGGCGGCGCCAGGTGGGCGCCGGTGGCGCCGAGGCTGACGGCCGCCGGAAAGCCCGCAGCCCCACGGGCTGTGGGGCCATGCGAGCGGCTGCCAAAGAGCTTTCCAACGAGGCACGGCTTTCCCTCCTGGCTCTTCGGGCGTGGGAGCTGTGGCCAGAGCCGCGGCCCTACCGGAAAATGCTTCGGGGGCTGGCGCTGCGGCGCCAGGTGGGTGCCGGTGGCGCTAAGGCTGACGGCCGGCGCAAAACCCGCAGCCCCACGGGCTGTGGGGCCACGCGAGCGGCTGCCAAAGAGCTTTCCAACGAGGCACGGCTTTCCCTCCTGGCTCTTCGGGCGTGGGAGCTGTGGCCAGAGCCGCGGCCCTACCGGAAAATGCTTCGCAGGCTGGCGTGGCGGGGCCAGGTGGGCGCCGGTGGCGTCGAGGCTGACGGCCGCCGCAAAGCCCGCAGCCCCACGGGCTGTGGGGCCACGCAAGCGGCTGCCAAAGAGCTTTCCAACGAGGCACGGCTTTCCCTCCTGGCTCTTCGGGCGTGCGAGCTGTGGCCAGAGCCGCGGCCCTACCGGAAAATGCTTCGCAGGCTGGCGCGGCGGCGCCACGTGGGCGCCGGTGGCGCCGAGGCTGACGGCCGCCGCAAAGCCCGCAGCCCCACGGGCTGTGGGGCCACGCGAGCGGCTGCCAAAGAGCTTTCCAACGAGGCACGGCTTTCCCTCCTGGCTCTTCGGGCGTGGGAGCTGTGGCCAGAGCCGCGGCCCTACCGGAAAATGCTTTGGGGGCTGGCGCGGCGGCGCCAGGTGGGCACCGGTGGCAACGAGGCTGACGGCCGCCGGAAAGCCCGCAGTCCCACGGGCTGTGGGGCCACGCGAGCGGCTGCCAAAGAGCTTTCCAACGAGGCACGGCTTTCCCTCCTGGCTCTTCGGGTGTGGGAGCTGTCGCCAGAGCCGCGGCCCTACCGGAAAATGTTTCACAGGCTGGCACGGCAGCACTACGTAGGCGCAGGTGGCGCCGAGGCTGATGGCCGCCGTAAAGCCCGCAGCCCCACGGGCTGTGGGGCCACGCGAGCGGCTGCCAAAGAGCTTTCCATCAAGGCACGGCTTTCCCTCCTGGCTCTTCAGGCGTGGGAGCTGTGGCCAGAGCCGCAGCCCTACCGGAAAATGCTTCGGGGGCTGGCGCGGTGGCGCCACGTAGGCGCCGGTGGCGCCGAGGCTTACGGCCGCCGCAAAGCCCGCAGCCCCACGGGCTGTGGGGCCACGCGAGCGGCTGCCAAAGAGCTTTCCAACGAGGCACGGCTTTCCCTCCTGGCTCTTCGGGCGTGGGAGCTGTGGCCAGAGCCGCGGCCCTACCGGAAAATGCTTTGGGGTCTGGCGCGGCGGCGCCAGGTGGGCGCCGGTGGCACCGAGGCTGACGGCCACCAGAAAGCTAGGAGCCCCACGGGCTGTGGGGCCACGCGAGCGGCTGCCAAAGAGGTTTCCAACGAGGCACGGCTTTCCCTCCTGGCTCTTCGGGCATGGGAGCTGTGGCCAGAGCCGCGGCCCTACCGGAAAATCCTTCGGGGGCTGGCACGGCGGTGCCAGGTGGGCGCCGGTGACAACGAGGCTGACGGCCGCCGGAAAGTCCGCAGCCCCACGGGCTGTGGGGCCACGCGAGCGGCTGCCAAAGAGCTTTCCAACGAGGCACGGCTTTCCCTCCTAGCTCTTCGGGCGTGGGAGCTGTGGCCAGAGACGCGGCCCTACCGGAAAATGCTTCGCAGGCTGGCGCGGCGGCGCCACGTAGGCGCCGGTGGCACCGAGGCTGACGGCCGCCGGAAAGCCCGCAGCCCCACGGGCTGTGGGGCCACGCGAGCGGCTGCCAAAGAGCTTTCCAACGAGGCACGGCTTTCCCTCCTGGCTCTTCGGGCATGGGAGCTGTGGCCAGAGCCGCGGCCCTACCGGAAAATGCTTCGCAGGCTGGTGCGGCAGCGCTATGTAGGCGCAGCTGGCGCCGAGGCTGACGGCTGACGGAAAGCCCGCAGCCCCACGGGCTGTGGGGCCACGCGAGCGGCTGCCAAAGAGCTTTCCAACGAGGCACGGCTTTCCCTCCTGGCTCTTCGGGCGTGGGAGCTGTGGCCAGAGCCGCGGCCCTACCGGAAAATGCTTCGCATGCTGGCGCGGCGGCGCCACGTAGGCGCCGGTGGCGCCGAGGCTGACGGCCGCCGGAAAGCCCGCAGCCCCACGGGCTGTGGGGCCACGCGAGCGGCTGCCAAAGAGCTTTCCAACGAGGCACGGCTTTCCCTCCTGGCTCTTCGGGCGTGGGAGATGTCGCCAGAGCCGCGGCCCTACCGGAAAATGCTTCGCAGGCTGGTGCGGCAGCGCTACGTAGGCGCAGGTGGCGCCGAGGCTGACGGCTGCCGGAAAGCCCGCAGCCCCACGGGCTGTGGGGCCACGCGTGCGGCTGCCAAAGAGCTTTCCAACGAGGCACGGCTTTCCCTCCTGGCTCTTTGGGTGTGGGAGCTGTGGCGAGAGACGCTGCCCTACCGGAAAATGCTACGGGGGCTGGCGTGGCGGTGCCAGGTGGGCGCCGGTGGCGCCGAGGCTGACGGCCGCCGGAAAGCCCGCAGCCCCACGGGCTGTGGGGCCACGCGAGCGGCTGCCAAAGAGCTTTCCAACGAGGCACGGCTTTCCCTCCTGCCTCTTCGGGCGTGGGAGCTGTGGCCAGAGCCGCGGCCCTACCGGAAAATGCTTCGCAGGCTGGTGCGGCAGCGCTACGTAGGCGCAGGTGGCGCCGAGGCTGACGGCCGCCGGAAAGCCCGCAGCCCCACGGGCTGTGGGGCCACGCGAGCGGCTGCCAAAGAGCTTTCCAACGAGGCACGGCTTTCCCTCCTGGCTCTTCGGGCGTGGGAGCTGTGGCCAGAGCCGCGGCCCTACCGGAAAATGCTTCGGGGGCTGGCGCGGCGGCGCCATGTGGGCGCCCTTAGCGCCGAGGCTGACGGCTGACGGAAAGCCCGCAGCCCCACGGGCTGTGGGGCCACGCGAGCGGCTGCCAAAGAGCTTTCCAACGAGGCATGGCTTTCCCTCCTGGCTCTTCGGGCGTGGGAGCTGTGGCCAGAGCCGCGGCCCTACCGGAAAATGCTTTGGGGTTGGCGCGGCGGCGCCAGGTGGGCGCCGGTGGCGCCGAGGCTGACGGCCGCCGGAAAGCCCACAGCCCCACGGGCTTTGGGGCCACGCGAGCGGCTGCCAAAGAGCTTTCCAACGAGGCACGGCTTTCCCTCCTGGCTCTTCGGGCGTGGGAGCTGTGGCCAGAGCCGCGGCCCTACCGGAAAATGCTTCGGGGGCTGGCGCTGCGGCGCCAGGTGGGTGCCGGTGGCGCTAAGGCTGACTGCCGCCGGAAAGCCCGCAGCCCCACGGGCTGTGGGGCCACGCGAGCGGCTGCCAAAGAGCTTTCCAACGAGGCACGGCTTTCCCTCCTGGCTCTTCGGGCGTGCGAGCTGTCGCCAGAGCCGCGGCCCTACCGGAAAATCCTTCGGGGGCTGGCGCGGCGGTGCCAGGTGGGCGCCGGTGGCAACGAGGCTGACGGCCGCCGCAAAGCCCGCAGCCCCACGGGCTGTGGGGCCACGCGAGCGGCTGCCAAAGAGCTTTCCATCAAGGCACGGCTTTCCCTCCTGGCTCTTCGGGCGTGGGAGCTGTGGCCAGAGCCGCGGCCCTACCGGAAAATGCTTCGTAGCCTGGTGCGGCAGCACAACGTAGGCGCCGGTGGCGCCGAGGCTGACGGCCGCCGTAAAGCCCGCAGCCCCACGGGCTGTGGGGCCACGCGAGCGGCTGCCAAAGAGCTTTCCAACAAGGCACGGCTTTCCCTCCTGGCTCTTCGGGCGTGGGAGCTGTGGCAAGAGCCGCGGCCCTACCGGAAAATGCTTCGCAGGCTGGCACGGCGGCGCCACGTAGGCACCGGTGGCGCCGAGGCTGACGGCCGCCGGAAAGCCCGCAGCCCCACGGGCTGTGGGGCCACGCGAGCGGCTGCCAAAGAGCTTTCCAACGAGGCACGGCTTTCCCTCCTGGCTCTTCGGGCGTGGGAGCTGTGGCCAGAGCCGCGGCCCTACCGGAAAATGCTTCGCAGGCTGGTGCGGCAGCGCTACGTAGGCGCAGGTGGCGCCGAGGGTGACGGCCGCCGGAAAGCCCGCAGCCCCACGTGCTGTGGGGCCACGCGAGCGGCTGCCAAAGAGCTTTCCAACGAGGCACGGCTTTCCCTCCTGGCTCTTCGGGTGTGGGAGCTGTGGCCAGAGCCGCGGCCCTACCGGAAAATGCTTTGCAGGCTGGCGCGGCGGCGCCAGGTGGGCGCCGGTGGCGCCGAGGCTGACGGCCGCCGGAAAGCCCGCAGCCCCACGGGCTGTGGGGCCACGCGAGCTGCTGCCAAAGAGCTTTCCAACGAGGCACGGCTTTCCCTCCTGGCTCTTCGGGCGTGGGAGCTGTGGCCAGAGCCGCGGCCCTACCGGAAAATCCTTCGGGGGCTGGCGTGGCGGTGCCAGGTGGGCGCCGGTGGCAACGAGGCTGACGGCCGCCGGAAAGCCCGCAGCCCCACGGTGTGTGGGGTCATGCGAGCGGCTGCCAAAGAGCTTTCCAACGAGGCACGGCTTTCCCTCCTGGCTCTTCGGGCGTGGGAGCTGTGGCCAGAGCCGCGGCCCTACCGGAAAATCCTTCGCAGGCAGGCGCCGCGGCGCCAAGTGGGCGCCGGTGGCACCGAGGCTGACGGCCGCCGGAAAGTCCACAGCCCCACGGGCTGTGGGGCCACGCGAGCGGCTGCCAAAGAGCTTTCCAACGAGGCACGGCTTTCCCTCCTGGCTCTTCGGGCGTGGGAGCTGTGGCCAGAGCCGCAGCCCTACCGGAAAATGCTTCGCAGGCTGGCACGGCGGCGCCAGGTGGGTGCCGGTGGCGCTAAGGCTGACGGCCGGCGCAAAACCCGCAGCCCCACGGGCTGTGGGTCCACGCGAGCGGCTGCCAAAGAGCTTTCCAACGAGGCACGGCTTTCCCTCCTGGCTCTTCGGGCGTGGGAGCTGTGGCCAGAGCCGCGGCCCTACCGGAAAATGCTTCGCAGGCTGGCGTGGCGGGGCCAGGTGGGCGCCGGTGGCGCCGAGGCTGACGGCCGCCGCAAAGCGCGCAGCCCCACGGGCTGTGGGGTCATGCGAGCGGCTGCCAAAGAGCTTTCCAACGAGGCACGGCTTTCCCTCCTGGCTCTTCGGGCGTGGGAGCTGTGGACAGAACCGCGGCCCTACCGGAAAATGCTTCGTAGCCTGGTGCGGCAGCAGTACGTAGGCGCCGGTGGCGCCGAGGCTGACGGCTGCCGGAAAGCCCGCAGCCCCACGGGCTGTGGGGCCACGCGAGCGGCTGCCAAAAAGCTTTCCAACGAGGCACGGCTTTCCCTCCTGGCTCTTCGGGCATGGGAGCTGTGGCCAGAGCCGCGGCCCTACCGGAAAATCCTTCGGGGGCTGGCGCGGCGGTGCCAGGTGGGCGCCGGTGACAACGAGGCTGACGGCCGGCGCAAAACCCGCAGCCCCACGGGCTGTGGGGCCACGCGAGCGGCTGCCAAAGAGCTTTCCAACGAGGCACGGCTTTCCCTCCTGGCTCTTCGGGCGTGGGAGCTGTGGCCAGAGCCGCGGCCCTACCGGAAAATGCTTCGCAGGCTGGAGCCGCGGCGCCAGGTGGGCGCCGGTGGCGCCGAGGCTGACGGCCGCCGCAAAGCCCGCAGCCCCACGGTGTGTGGGGCCACGCGAGCGGCTGCCAAAGAGCTTTCCAACAAGGCACGGCTTTCCCTCCTGGCTCTTTGGGCGTGGGAGCTGTGGCCAGAGCCGCGGCCCTACCGGAAAATGCTTCGCAGGCTGGCGCGGTGGCGCCACGTAGGCACCGGTGGCGCTGAGGCTCACAGCCGCCGGAAGCCCGCAGCCCCACGGGCTGTGGGGCCACGCGAGCGGCTGCCAAAGAGCTTTCCAACGAGGCACGGCTTTCCCTCCTGGCTCTTCGGGCGTGGGAGCTGTCGCCAGAGCCGCGGCCCTACCGGAAAATGCTTCGCAGGCTGGCACGGCGGCGCCAGGTGGGCGCCGGTGGCGCCGAGGCTGACGGCCGCCGGAAAGCCCACAGCCCCACGGGCTGTGGGGCCACGTGAGCGGCTGCCAAAGAGCTTTCCAACGAGGCACGGCTTTCCCTCCTGGCTCTTCGGGCGTGGGAGCTGTGGCCAGAGACGCGGCCCTACCGGAAAATGCTTCGCAGGCTGGAGCCGCGGCGCCAGGTGGGCGCCGGTGGCGCCGAGGCTGACGGCCGCCGCAAAGCCCGCAGCCCCACGGGCTGTGGGGCCACGCGAGCGGCTGCCAAAGAGTTTTCCAACAAGGCACGGCTTTCCCTCCTGGCTCTTCGGGCGTGCGAGCTGTGGCCAGAGCTGCGGCCCTACCGGAAAATGCTTCGCAGGCTGGCGCGGCGGCGCCAGGTGGGCGCCGGTGGCGCCGAGGCTGACGGCCGCCGGAAAGCCCGCAGCCCCACGGGCTGTGGGGCCATGCGAGCGGCTGCCAAAGAGCTTTCCAACGAGGCACGGCTTTCCCTCCTGGCTCTTCGGGCGTGGGAGCTGTGGCCAGAGCCGCGGCCCTACCGGAAAATGCTTCGGGGGCTGGCGCTGCGGCGCCAGGTGGGTGCCGGTGGCGCTAAGGCTGACGGCCGGCGCAAAACCCGCAGCCCCACGGGCTGTGGGGCCACGCGAGCGGCTGCCAAAGAGCTTTCCAACGAGGCACGGCTTTCCCTCCTGGCTCTTCGGGCGTGGGAGCTGTGGCCAGAGCCGCGGCCCTACCGGAAAATGCTTCGCAGGCTGGCGTGGCGGGGCCAGGTGGGCACCGGTGGCGTCGAGGCTGACGGCCGCCGCAAAGCCCGCAGCCCCACGGGCTGTGGGGCCACGCAAGCGGCTGCCAAAGAGCTTTCCAACGAGGCACGGCTTTCCCTCCTGGCTCTTCGGGCGTGCGAGCTGTGGCCAGAGCCGCGGCCCTACCGGAAAATGCTTCGCAGGCTGGCGCGGCGGCGCCACGTGGGCGCCGGTGGCGCCGAGGCTGACGGCCGCCGCAAAGCCCGCAGCCCCACGGGCTGTGGGGCCACGCGAGCGGCTGCCAAAGAGCTTTCCAACGAGGCATGGCTTTCCCTCCTGGCTCTTCGGGCGTGGGAGCTGTGGCCAGAGCCGCGGCCCTACCGGAAAATGCTTTGGGGGCTGGCGCGGCGGCGCCACGTAGGCGCCGGTGGCGCCGAGGCTGACGGCCGCCGGAAAGCCCGCAGCCCCACGGGCTGTGGGGCCACGCGAGCGGCTGCCAAAGAGCTTTCCAACGAGGCACGGCTTTCCCTCCTGGCTCTTCGGGCGTGGGAGATGTCGCCAGAGCCGCGGCCCTACCGGAAAATGCTTCGCAGGCTGGTGCGGCAGCGCTACGTAGGCGCAGGTGGCGCCGAGGCTGACGGCTGCCAGAAAGCCCGCAGCCCCACGGGCTGTGGGGCCACGCGAGCGGCTGCCAAAGAGCTTTCCAACGAGGCACGGCTTTCCCTCCTGGCTCTTTGGGTGTGGGAGCTGTGGCGAGAGACGCTGCCCTACCGGAAAATGCTACGGGGGCTGGTGCGGCGGTGCCAGGTGGGCGCCGGTGGCGCCGAGGCTGACGGCCGCCGGAAAGCCCGCAGCCCCACGGGCTGTGGGGCCACGCGAGCGGCTGCCAAAGAGCTTTCCAACGAGGCACGGCTTTCCCTCCTGCCTCTTCGGGCGTGGGAGCTGTGGCCAGAGCCGCGGCCCTACCGGAAAATGCTTCGCAGGCTGGTGCGGCAGCGCTACGTAGGCGCAGGTGGCGCCGAGGCTGACGGCCGCCGGAAAGCCCGCAGCCCCACGGGCTGTGGGGCCACGCGAGCGGCTGCCAAAGAGCTTTCCAACGAGGCACGGCTTTCCCTCCTGGCTCTTCGGGCGTGGGAGCTGTGGCCAGAGCCGCGGCCCTACCGGAAAATGCTTCGGGGGCTGGCGCGGCGGCGCCATGTGGGCGCCCTTAGCGCCGAGGCTGACGGCTGACGGAAAGCCCGCAGCCCCACGGGCTGTGGGGCCACGCGAGCGGCTGCCAAAGAGCTTTCCAACGAGGCATGGCTTTCCCTCCTGGCTCTTCGGGCGTGGGAGCTGTGGCCAGAGCCGCGGCCCTACCGGAAAATGCTTTGGGGGCTGGCGCGGCGGCGCCAGGTGGGCGCCGGTGGCGCCGAGGCTGACGGCCGCCGGAAAGCCCACAGCCCCACGGGCTTTGGGGCCACGCGAGCGGCTGCCAAAGAGCTTTCCAACGAGGCACGGCTTTCCCTCCTGGCTCTTCGGGCGTGGGAGCTGTGGCCAGAGCCGCGGCCCTACCGGAAAATGCTTCGGGGGCTGGCGCTGCGGCGCCAGGTGGGTGCCGGTGGCGCTAAGGCTGACTGCCGCCGGAAAGCCCGCAGCCCCACGGGCTGTGGGGCCACGCGAGCGGCTGCCAAAGAGCTTTCCAACGAGGCACGGCTTTCCCTCCTGGCTCTTCGGGCGTGGGAGCTGTCGCCAGAGCCGCGGCCCTACCGGAAAATCCTTCGGGGGCTGGCGCGGCGGTGCCAGGTGGGCGCCGGTGGCAACGAGGCTGACGGCCGCCGCAAAGCCCGCAGCCCCACGGGCTGTGGGGCCACGCGAGCGGCTGCCAAAGAGCTTTCCATCAAGGCACGGCTTTCCCTCCTGGCTCTTCGGGCGTGGGAGCTGTGGCCAGAGCCGCGGCCCTACCGGAAAATGCTTCGTAGCCTGGTGCGGCAGCACAACGTAGGCGCCGGTGGCGCCGAGGCTGACGGCCGCCGTAAAGCCCGCAGCCCCACGGGCTGTGGGGCCACGCGAGCGGCTGCCAAAGAGCTTTCCAACAAGGCACGGCTTTCCCTCCTGGCTCTTTGGGCGTGGGAGCTGTGGCAAGAGCCGCGGCCCTACCGGAAAATGCTTCGCAGGCTGGCACGGCGGCGCCACGTAGGCACCGGTGGCGCCGAGGCTGACGGCCGCCGGAAAGCCCGCAGCCCCACGGGCTGTGGGGCCACGCGAGCGGCTGCCAAAGAGCTTTCCAACGAGGCACGGCTTTCCCTCCTGGCTCTTCGGGCGTGGGAGCTGTGGCCAGAGCCGCGGCCCTACCGGAAAATGCTTCGCAGGCTGGTGCGGCAGCGCTACGTAGGCGCAGGTGGCGCCGAGGGTGACGGCCGCCGGAAAGCCCGCAGCCCCACGTGCTGTGGGGCCACGCGAGCGGCTGCCAAAGAGCTTTCCAACGAGGCACGGCTTTCCCTCCTGGCTCTTCGGGTGTGGGAGCTGTGGCCAGAGCCGCGGCCCTACCGGAAAATGCTTTGCAGGCTGGCGCGGCGGCGCCAGGTGGGCGCCGGTGGCGCCGAGGCTGACGGCCGCCGGAAAGCCCGCAGCCCCACGGGCTGTGGGGCCACGCGAGCTGCTGCCAAAGAGCTTTCCAACGAGGCACGGCTTTCCCTCCTGGCTCTTCGGGCGTGGGAGCTGTGGCCAGAGCCGCGGCCCTACCGGAAAATCCTTCGGGGGCTGGCGTGGCGGTGCCAGGTGGGCGCCGGTGGCAACGAGGCTGACGGCCGCCGGAAAGCCCGCAGCCCCACGGTGTGTGGGGTCATGCGAGCGGCTGCCAAAGAGCTTTCCAACGAGGCACGGCTTTCCCTCCTGGCTCTTCGGGCGTGGGAGCTGTGGCCAGAGCCGCGGCCCTACCGGAAAATGCTTCGCAGGCTGGCGCGGCGGCGCCAGGTGGGCGCCGGTGGCGCCGAGGCTGACGGCCGCCGGAAAGCCCGCAGCCCCACGGGCTGTGGGGCCACGCGAGCGGCTGCCAAAGAGCTTTCCAACGAGGCATGGCTTTTCCTCCTGGCTCTTCGGGCGTGGGAGCTGTGGCCAGAGCCGCGGCCCTACCGGAAAATGCTTCGCAGGCTGGCGCGGCGGCGCCACGTGGGCGCCGGTGGCGCCGAGGCTGACGGCCGCCGGAAAGCCCGCAGCCCCACGGTGTGTGGGGCCACGCGAGCGGCTGCCAAAGAGCTTTCCAACGAGGCACGGCTTTCCCTCCTGGCTCTTCGGGCGTGGGAGCTGTGGCCAGAGCCGCGGCCCTACCGGAAAATGATTCGGGGGCTGGCGCGGTGGCGCAACGTAGGCGCGGTTGGCGCTGAGGCTGACAGCCGCCGGAAAGCCCGCAGTCCCACGGGCTGTGGGGCCACGCGAGCGGCTGCCAAAGAGCTTTCCAACGAGGCACGGCATTCCCTCCTGGCTCTTCGGGCGTGGGAGCTGTGGCCAGAGCTGCGGCCCTACCGGAAAATGCTTCGCAGGCTGGCGCGGCGGCGCCAGGTGGGCGCCGGTGGCGCCGAGGCTGACGGCCGCCGGAAAGCCCGCAGCCCCACGGGCTGTGGGGCCACGCGAGCGGCTGCCAAAGAGCTTTCCAACGAGGCACGGCTTTCCCTCCTGGCTCTTCGGGCGTGGGAGCTGTGGCCAGAGCCGCGGCCCTACCGGAAAATGCTTCGCAGGCTGGTGCGGCAGCGCTACGTAGGCGCAGGTGGCGCCGAGGCTGACGGCCGCCGGAAAGCCCGCAGCCCCACGTGCTGTGGGGCCACGCGAGCGGCTGCCAAAGAGCTTTCCAACGAGGCACGGCTTTCCCTCCTGGCTCTTCGGGTGTGGGAGCTGTGGCCAGAGACGCGGCCCTACCGGAAAATGCTTCGCAGGCTGGCGCGGCGGCGCCAGGTGGGCGCCGGTGGCGCCGAGGCTGACGGCCGCCGGAAAGCCCGCAGCCCCACGGGCTGTGGGGCCACGCGAGCTGCTGCCAAAGAGCTTTCCAACGAGGCACGGCTTTCCCTCCTGGCTCTTCGGGCGTGGGAGCTGTGGACAGAGCCGCGGCCCTACCGGAAAATCCTTCGGGGGCTGGCGTGGCGGTGCCAGGTGGGCGCCGGTGGCAACGAGGCTGACGGCCGCCGGAAAGCCCACAGCCCCACGGTGTGTGGGGTCATGCGAGCGGCTGCCAAAGAGCTTTCCAACGAGGCACGGCTTTCCCTCCTGGCTCTTCGGGCGTGGGAGCTGTGGCCAGAGCCGCGGCCCTACCGGAAAATGCTTCGCAGGCTGGCGCGGCGGCGCCAGGTGGGCGCCGGTGGCGCCGAGGCTGACGGCCGCCGGAAAGCCCGCAGCCCCACGGGCTGTGGGGCCACGCGAGCGGCTGCCAAAGAGCTTTCCAACGAGGCACGGCTTTTCCTCCTGGCTCTTCGGGCGTGGGAGCTGTGGCCAGAGCCGCGGCCCTACCGGAAAATGCTTTGCAGGCTGGCGCGGCGGCGCCAGGTGGGCGCCGGTGGCGCCGAGGCTGACGGCCGCCGGAAAGCCCGCAGCCCCACGGTGTGTGGGGCCACGCGAGCGGCTGCCAAAGAGCTTTCCAACAAGGCACGGCTTTCCCTCCTGGCTCTTCGGGCGTGGGAGCTGTGGCCAGAGCCGCGGCCCTACCGGAAAATGATTCGGGGGCTGGCGCGGTGGCGCAACGTAGGCGCCGTTGGCGCTGAGGCTGACAGCCGCCGGAAAGCCCGCAGTCCCACGGGCTGTGGGGCCACGCGAGCGGCTGCCAAAGAGCTTTCCAACGAGGCACGGCATTCCCTCCTGGCTCTTCGGGCGTGGGAGCTGTGGCCAGAGCCGCGGCCCTACCGGAAAATGCTTGGCAGGCTAGCGCGGCGGCGCCAGGTGGGCGCCGGTGGCGCCGAGGCTGACGGCCGCCGGAAAGCCCGCAGCCCCACGGGCTGTGGGGCCACGCGAGCGGCTGCCAAAGAGCTTTCCAACGAGGCACGGCTTGCCCTCCTGGCTCTTCGGGCGTGGGAGCTGTGGCCAGAGCCGCGGCCCTACCGGAAAATGCTTCGCAGGCTGGCACGGCGGCGCCAGGTGGGCGCCGGTGGCGCCGAGGCTGACGGCCGCCGCAAAGCCCGCAGCCCCACGGGCTGTGGGGCCACGCGAGCTGCTGCCAAAGAGCTTTCCAACGAGGCACGGCTTTCCCTCCTGGCTCTTCGGGCGTGGGAGCTGTGGACAGAGCCGCGGCCCTACCGGAAAATCCTTCGGGGGCTGGCGTGGCGGTGCCAGGTGGGCGCCGGTGGCAACGAGGCTGACGGCCGCCGGAAAGCCCACAGCCCCACGGTGTGTGGGGTCATGCGAGCGGCTGCCAAAGAGCTTTCCAACGAGGCACGGCTTTCCCTCCTGGCTCTTCGGGCGTGGGAGCTGTGGCCAGAGCCGCGGCCCTACCGGAAAATGCTTCGCAGGCTGGCGCGGCGGCGCCAGGTGGGCGCCGGTGGCGCCGAGGCTGACGGCCGCCGGAAAGCCCGCAGCCCCACGGGCTGTGGGGCCACGCGAGCGGCTGCCAAAGAGCTTTCCAACGAGGCACGGCTTTTCCTCCTGGCTCTTCGGGCGTGGGAGCTGTGGCCAGAGCCGCGGCCCTACCGGAAAATGCTTTGCAGGCTGGCGCGGCGGCGCCAGGTGGGCGCCGGTGGCGCCGAGGCTGACGGCCGCCGGAAAGCCCGCAGCCCCACGGTGTGTGGGGCCACGCGAGCGGCTGCCAAAGAGCTTTCCAACAAGGCACGGCTTTCCCTCCTGGCTCTTCGGGCGTGGGAGCTGTGGCCAGAGCCGCGGCCCTACCGGAAAATGATTCGGGGGCTGGCGCGGTGGCGCAACGTAGGCGCCGTTGGCGCTGAGGCTGACAGCCGCCGGAAAGCCCGCAGTCCCACGGGCTGTGGGGCCACGCGAGCGGCTGCCAAAGAGCTTTCCAACGAGGCACGGCATTCCCTCCTGGCTCTTCGGGCGTGGGAGCTGTGGCCAGAGCCGCGGCCCTACCGGAAAATGCTTGGCAGGCTAGCGCGGCGGCGCCAGGTGGGCGCCGGTGGCGCCGAGGCTGACGGCCGCCGGAAAGCCCGCAGCCCCACGGGCTGTGGGGCCACGCGAGCGGCTGCCAAAGAGCTTTCCAACGAGGCACGGCTTGCCCTCCTGGCTCTTCGGGCGTGGGAGCTGTGGCCAGAGCCGCGGCCCTACCGGAAAATGCTTCGCAGGCTGGCACGGCGGCGCCAGGTGGGCGCCGGTGGCGCCGAGGCTGACGGCCGCCGCAAAGCCCGCAGTCCCATGTGCTGTGGGGCCACGCGAGCGGCTGCCAAAGAGCTTTCCAAGGAGGCATGGCTTTCCCTCCTGGCTCTTCGGGCGTGGGAGCTGTGGCCAGAGACGCGGCCCTACCGGAAAATGCTTCGCAGGCTGGCATGGCGGCACCAGGTGGGCGCCGGTGGCGCCGAGGCTGACGGCCGCCGGAAAGCCCGCAGCCCCACGGGCTGTGGGGCCACGCGAGCGGCTGCCAAAGAGCTTTCCAACGAGGCACGGCTTTTCCTCCTGGCTCTTCGGGCGTGGGAGCTGTGGCCAGAGCCGCGGCCCTACCGGAAAATGCTTTGTAGGCTGGCGCGGCGGCGCCAGGTGGGCGCCGGTGGCGCCGAGGCTGACGGCCGCCGGAAAGCCCGCAGCCCCACGGTGTGTGGGGCCACGCGAGCGGCTGCCAAAGAGCTTTCCAACAAGGCACGGCTTTCCCTCCTGGCTCTTCGGGCGTGGGAGCTGTGGCCAGAGCCGCGGCCCTACCGGAAAATGATTCGGGGGCTGGCGCGGTGGCGCAACGTAGGCGCCGTTGGCGCTGAGGCTGACAGCCGCCGGAAAGCCCGCAGTCCCACGGGCTGTGGGGCCACGCGAGCGGCTGCCAAAGAGCTTTCCAACGAGGCACGGCATTCCCTCCTGGCTCTTCGGGCGTGGGAGCTGTGGCCAGAGCCGCGGCCCTACCGGAAAATGCTTGGCAGGCTAGCGCGGCGGCGCCAGGTGGGCGCCGGTGGCGCCGAGGCTGACGGCCGCCGGAAAGCCCGCAGCCCCACGGGCTGTGGGGCCACGCGAGCGGCTGCCAAAGAGCTTTCCAACGAGGCACGGCTTGCCCTCCTGGCTCTTCGGGCGTGGGAGCTGTGGCCAGAGCCGCGGCCCTACCGGAAAATGCTTCGCAGGCTGGCACGGCGGCGCCAGGTGGGCGCCGGTGGCGCCGAGGCTGACGGCCGCCGCAAAGCCCGCAGCCCCACGGGCTGTGGGGCCACGCGAGCTGCTGCCAAAGAGCTTTCCAACGAGGCACGGCTTTCCCTCCTGGCTCTTCGGGCGTGGGAGCTGTGGACAGAGCCGCGGCCCTACCGGAAAATCCTTCGGGGGCTGGCGTGGCGGTGCCAGGTGGGCGCCGGTGGCAACGAGGCTGACGGCCGCCGGAAAGCCCACAGCCCCACGGTGTGTGGGGTCATGCGAGCGGCTGCCAAAGAGCTTTCCAACGAGGCACGGCTTTCCCTCCTGGCTCTTCGGGCGTGGGAGCTGTGGCCAGAGCCGCGGCCCTACCGGAAAATGCTTCGCAGGCTGGCGCGGCGGCGCCAGGTGGGCGCCGGTGGCGCCGAGGCTGACGGCCGCCGGAAAGCCCGCAGCCCCACGGGCTGTGGGGCCACGCGAGCGGCTGCCAAAGAGCTTTCCAACGAGGCACGGCTTTTCCTCCTGGCTCTTCGGGCGTGGGAGCTGTGGCCAGAGCCGCGGCCCTACCGGAAAATGCTTTGCAGGCTGGCGCGGCGGCGCCAGGTGGGCGCCGGTGGCGCCGAGGCTGACGGCCGCCGGAAAGCCCGCAGCCCCACGGTGTGTGGGGCCACGCGAGCGGCTGCCAAAGAGCTTTCCAACAAGGCACGGCTTTCCCTCCTGGCTCTTCGGGCGTGGGAGCTGTGGCCAGAGCCGCGGCCCTACCGGAAAATGATTCGGGGGCTGGCGCGGTGGCGCAACGTAGGCGCCGTTGGCGCTGAGGCTGACAGCCGCCGGAAAGCCCGCAGTCCCACGGGCTGTGGGGCCACGCGAGCGGCTGCCAAAGAGCTTTCCAACGAGGCACGGCATTCCCTCCTGGCTCTTCGGGCGTGGGAGCTGTGGCCAGAGCCGCGGCCCTACCGGAAAATGCTTGGCAGGCTAGCGCGGCGGCGCCAGGTGGGCGCCGGTGGCGCCGAGGCTGACGGCCGCCGGAAAGCCCGCAGCCCCACGGGCTGTGGGGCCACGCGAGCGGCTGCCAAAGAGCTTTCCAACGAGGCACGGCTTGCCCTCCTGGCTCTTCGGGCGTGGGAGCTGTGGCCAGAGCCGCGGCCCTACCGGAAAATGCTTCGCAGGCTGGCACGGCGGCGCCAGGTGGGCGCCGGTGGCGCCGAGGCTGACGGCCGCCGCAAAGCCCGCAGTCCCATGTGCTGTGGGGCCACGCGAGCGGCTGCCAAAGAGCTTTCCAAGGAGGCATGGCTTTCCCTCCTGGCTCTTCGGGCGTGGGAGCTGTGGCCAGAGACGCGGCCCTACCGGAAAATGCTTCGCAGGCTGGCATGGCGGCACCAGGTGGGCACCGGTGGCGCCGAGGCTGACGGCCGCCGGAAAGCCCGCAGCCCCACGGGCTGTGGGGCCACGCGAGCGGCTGCCAAAGAGCTTTCCAACAAGGCACGGCTTTCCCTCCTGGCTCTTCGGGCGTGGGAGCTGTGGCCAGAGCCGCGGCCCTACCGGAAAATGCTTCGCAGGCTGGCGCGGCGGCGCCACGTGGGCGCCGGTGGCGCCGAGGCTGACGGCCGCCGGAAAGCCCGCAGCCCCACGGGCTGTGGGGCCACGCGAGCGGCTGCCAAAGAGCTTTCCAACGAGGCACGGCTTTCCCTCCTGGCTCTTCGGGCGTGGGAGCTGTGGCCAGAGCCGCGGCCCTACCGGAAAATGCTTGGCAGGCTGGCATGGCGGCGCCAGGTGGGCGCCGGTGGCGCCGAGGCTGACGGCCGCCGGAAAGCCCGCAGCCCCACGGGCTGTGGGGCCACGCGAGCGGCTGCCAAAGAGCTTTCCAACGAGGCACGGCTTTCCCTCCTGGCTCTTCGGGCATGGGAGCTGTGGCCAGAGCCGCGGCCCTACCGGAAAATCCTTCAGGGGCTGGCGCGGCGGTGCCAGGTGGGCGCCGGTGACAACGAGGCTGACGGCCGCCGGAAAGCCCGCAGCCCCACGGGCTGTGGGGCCACGCGAGCGGCTGCCAAAGAGCTTTCCAACGAGGCACGGCTTTCCCTCCTGGCTCTTCGGGCGTGGGAGCTGTGGCCAGAGCCGCGGCCCTACCGGAAAATGCTTCGCAGGCTGGCGCGGCGGCGCCACGTGGGCGCCGGTGGCGCCGAGGCTGACGGCCGCCGGAAAGCCCGCAGCCCCACGGGCTGTGGGGCCACGCGAGCGGCTGCCAAAGAGCTTTCCAACGAGGCACGGCTTTTCCTCCTGGCTCTTCGGGCGTGGGAGCTGTGGCCAGAGCCGCGGCCCTACCGGAAAATGCTTCACAGGCTGGTGCGGCAGCGCTACGTAGGCGCAGGTGGCGCCGAGGCTGACGGCCGCCGGAAAGCCCGCAGCCCCACGTGCTGTGGGGCCACGCGAGCGGCTGCCAAAGAGCTTTCCAACGAGGCACGGCTTTCCCTCCTGGCTCTTCGGGTGTAGGAGCTGTGGCCAGAGACGCGGCCCTACCGGAAAATGCTTCGCAGGCTGGCGCGGCGGCGCCAGGTGGGCACCGGTGGCGCCGAGGCTGACGGCCGCCGGAAAGCCCGCAGCCCCACGGGCTGTGGGGCCACGCGAGCTGCTGCCAAAGAGCTTTCCAACGAGGCACGGCTTTCCCTCCTGGCTCTTCGGGCGTGGGAGCTGTGGACAGAGCCGCGGCCCTACCGGAAAATCCTTCGGGGGCTGGCGTGGCGGTGCCAGGTGGGCGCCGGTGGCAACGAGGCTGACGGCCGCCGGAAAGCCCGCAGCCCCACGGGCTGTGGGGCCACGCGAGCGGCTGCCAAAGAGCTTTCCAACGAGGCACGGCTTTCCCTCCTGGCTCTTCGGGCGTGGGAGCTGTGGCCAGAGCCGCGGCCCTACCGGAAAATGCTTCGCAGGCTGGCGCGGCGGCGCCACGTGGGCGCCGGTGGCGCCGAGGCTGACGGCCGCCGGAAAGCCCGCAGCCCCACGGGCTGTGGGGCCACGCGAGCGGCTGCCAAAGAGCTTTCCAACGAGGCACGGCTTTTCCTCCTGGCTCTTCGGGCGTGGGAGCTGTGGCCAGAGCCGCGGCCCTACCGGAAAATGCTTCACAGGCTGGTGCGGCAGCGCTACGTAGGCGCAGGTGGCGCCGAGGCTGACGGCCGCCGGAAAGCCCGCAGCCCCACGTGCTGTGGGGCCACGCGAGCGGCTGCCAAAGAGCTTTCCAACGAGGCACGGCTTTCCCTCCTGGCTCTTCGGGTGTAGGAGCTGTGGCCAGAGACGCGGCCCTACCGGAAAATGCTTCGCAGGCTGGCGCGGCGGCGCCAGGTGGGCACCGGTGGCGCCGAGGCTGACGGCCGCCGGAAAGCCCGCAGCCCCACGGGCTGTGGGGCCACGCGAGCTGCTGCCAAAGAGCTTTCCAACGAGGCACGGCTTTCCCTCCTGGCTCTTCGGGCGTGGGAGCTGTGGACAGAGCCGCGGCCCTACCGGAAAATCCTTCGGGGGCTGGCGTGGCGGTGCCAGGTGGGCGCCGGTGGCAACGAGGCTGACGGCCGCCGGAAAGCCCGCAGCCCCACGGTGTGTGGGGTCATGCGAGCGGCTGCCAAAGAGCTTTCCAACGAGGCACGGCTTTCCCTCCTGGCTCTTCGGGCGTGGGAGCTGTGGCCAGAGCCGCGGCCCTACCGGAAAATGCTTCGCAGGCTGGCGCGGCGGCGCCAGGTGGGCGCCGGTGGCGCCGAGGCTGACGGCCGCCGGAAAGCCCGCAGCCCCACGTGCTGTGGGGCCACGCGAGCGGCTGCCAAAGAGCTTTCCAACGAGGCACGGCTTTTCCTCCTGGCTCTTCGGGCGTGGGAGCTGTGGCCAGAGCCGCGGCCCTACCGGAAAATGCTTCGCAGGCTGGCGCGGCGGCGCCAGGTGGGCGCCGGTGGCGCCGAGGCTGACGGCCGCCAGAAAGCCCGCAGCCCCACGGTGTGTGGGGCCACGCGAGCGGCTGCCAAAGAGCTTTCCAACAAGGCACAGCTTTCCCTCCTGGCTCTTCGGGCGTGGGAGCTGTGGCCAGAGCCGCGGCCCTACCGGAAAATGATTCGGGGGCTGGCGCGGTGGCGCAACGTAGGCGCCGTTGGCGCTGAGGCTGACAGCCGCCGGAAAGCCCGCAGTCCCACGGGCTGTGGGGCCACGCGAGCGGCTGCCAAAGAGCTTTCCAACGAGGCACGGCATTCCCTCCTGGCTCTTCGGGCGTGGGAGCTGTGGCCAGAGCTGCGGCCCTACCGGAAAATGCTTGGCAGGCTAGCGCGGCGGCGCCAGGTGGGCGCCGGTGGCGCCGAGGCTGACGGCCGCCGGAAAGCCCGCAGCCCCACGGGCTGTGGGGCCACGCGAGCGGCTGCCAAAGAGCTTTCCAACGAGGCACGGCTTGCCCTCCTGGCTCTTCGGGCGTGGGAGCTGTGGCCAGAGCCGCGGCCCTACCGGAAAATGCTTCGCAGGCTGGCACGGCGGCGCCAGGTGGGCGCCGGTGGCGCCGAGGCTGACGGCCGCCGCAAAGCCCGCAGTCCCATGTGCTGTGGGGCCACGCGAGCGGCTGCCAAAGAGCTTTCCAAGGAGGCATGGCTTTCCCTCCTGGCTCTTCGGGCGTGGGAGCTGTGGCCAGAGACGCGGCCCTACCGGAAAATGCTTCGCAGGCTGGCATGGCTGCACCAGGTGGGCACCGGTGGCGCCGAGGCTGACGGCCGCCGCAAAGCCCGCAGCCCCACGGGCTGTGGGGCCACGCGAGCGGCTGCCAAAGAGCTTTCCAACGAGGCACGGCTTTCCCTCCTGGCTCTTCGGGCGTGGGAGCTGTGGCCAGAGCCGCGGCCCTACCGGAAAATGCTTGGCAGGCTGGCATGGCGGCGCCAGGTGGGCGCCGGTGGCGCCGAGGCTGACGGCCGCCGGAAAGCCCGCAGCCCCACGGGCTGTGGGGCCACGCGAGCGGCTGCCAAAGAGCTTTCCAACGAGGCACGGCTTTCCCTCCTGGCTCTTCGGGCATGGGAGCTGTGGCCAGAGCCGCGGCCCTACCGGAAAATCCTTCAGGGGCTGGCGCGGCGGTGCCAGGTGGGCGCCGGTGACAACGAGGCTGACGGCCGCCGGAAAGCCCGCAGCCCCACGGGCTGTGGGGCCACGCGAGCGGCTGCCAAAGAGCTTTCCAACGAGGCACGGCTTTCCCTCCTGGCTCTTCGGGCGTGGGAGCTGTGGCCAGAGCCGCGGCCCTACCGGAAAATGCTTCGCAGGCTGGCGCGGCGGCGCCACGTGGGCGCAGGTGGCGCCGAGGCTGACGGCCGCCGGAAAGCCCGCAGCCCCACGGGCTGTGGGGCCACGCGAGCGGCTGCCAAAGAGCTTTCCAACGAGGCACGGCTTTTCCTCCTGGCTCTTCGGGCGTGGGAGCTGTGGCCAGAGCCGCGGCCCTACCGGAAAATGCTTGGCAGGCTGGCGCTGCGGCGCCACGTGGGCGCCGGTGGCGCCGAGGCTGACGGCCGCCGGAAAGCCCGCAGCCCCACGGGCTGTTGGGCCACGCAAGCGGCTGCCAAAGAGCTTTCCAACGAGGCACGGCTTTCCCTCCTGGCTCTTCGGGCGTGGGAGCTGTGGCCAGAGCCACGGCCCTACCGGAAAATGCTTCGGGGGCTGGCGCGGCGGTGCCAGGTAGGAGCCGGTGGCGCCGAGGCTGACGGCCGCCGGAAAGCCCGCAGCCCCACGGGCTGTGGGGCCACGCGAGCGGCTGCCAAAGAGCTTTCCAACGAGGCACGGCTTTCCCTCCTGGCTCTTCGGGCATGGGAGCTGTGGCCAGAGCCGCGGCCATACCGGAAAATGATTCGCAGGCTGGCGCCGCGGCGCCAGGTGGGCGCCAGTGGCACCGAGGCTGACGGCCACCAGAAAGCTAGGAGCCCCACGGGCTGTGGGGCCACGCGAGCGGCTGCCAAAGAGCTTTCCAACGAGGCACGGCTTTCCCTCCTGGCTCTTCGGGCATGGGAGCTGTGGCCAGAGCCGCGGCCCTAACGGAAAATCCTTCGGGGGCTGGCGCGGCGGTGCCAGGTGGTCGCCGGTGACAACGAGGCTGACGGCCGGCGCAAAACCCGCAGCCCCACGGGCTGTGGGGCCACGCGAGTGGCTGCCAAAGAGCTTTCCAACGAGGCACGGCTTTCCCTCCTGGCTCTTCGGGCGTGGGAGCTGTGGCCAGAGCCGCGGCCCTACCGGAAAATCCTTCGGGGGCTGGCGTGGCGGTGCCAGGTGGGCTCCGGTGGCAACGAGGCTGACGGCCGCCGGAAAGCCCGCAGCCCCACGGGCTGTGGGGTCATGCGAGCGGCTGCCAAAGAGCTTTCCAACGAGGCATGGCTTTCCCTCCTGGCTCTTCGGGCGTGGGAGCTGTGGCCAGAGCCGCGGCCCTACCGGAAAATGCTTCGAAGGCTGGTGCGGCAGCGCTACGTAGGCGCCGGTGGCGCCGAGGCTGACGGCCGCCGCAAAGCCCGCAGCCCCACGGTGTGTGGGGCCACGCGAGCGGCTGCCAAAGAGCTTTCCAACAAGGCACGGCTTTCCCTCCTGGCTCTTCGGGCGTGGGAGCTGTGGCCAGAGCCGCGGCCTTACCGGAAAATGCTTCGCAGGCTGGCGCGGTGGCGCCACGTAGGCACCGGTGGCGCTGAGGCTCACAGCCGCCGGAAGCCCGCAGCCCCACGGGCTGTGGGGCCACGCGAGCGGCTGCCAAAGAGCTTTCCAACGAGGCACGGCTTTCCCTCCTGGCTCTTCGGGCGTGGGAGCTGTGGCCAGAGCCGCGGCCCTACCGGAAAATGCTTCGCAGGCAGGCGCCGCGGCGCCAGGTGGGCGCCGGTGGCACCGAGGCTGACGGCCGCCGGAAAGCCCACAGCCCCACGGGCTGTGGGGCCACGCGAGCGGCTGCCAAAGAGCTTTCCAACGAGGCACGGCTTTCCCTCCTGGCTCTTCGGGCGTGGGAGCTGTGGCCAGAGCCGCAGCCCTACCGGAAAATGCTTCGCAGGCTGGCACGGCGGCGCCAGGTGGGCGCCGGTGGCGCCGAGGCTGACGGCCGCCGGAAAGCCTGCAGCCCCATGTGCTGTGGGGCCACGCGAGCGGCTGCCAAAGAGCTTTCCAACGAGGCATGGCTTTCCCTCCTGGCTCTTCGGGCGTGGGAGCTGTGGCCAGAGACGCGGCCCTACCGGAAAATGCTTGGCAGGCTGGCGCGGCGGCGCCAGGTGGGTGCCGGTGGCGCCGAGGCTGACGGCCGCCGGAAAGCCCGCAGCCCCACGGGCTGTGGGGCCACGCGAGCGGCTGCCAAAGAGCTTTCCAACGAGGCACGGCTTGCCCTCCTGGCTCTTCGGGCGTGGGAGCTGTGGCCAGAGCCGCGGCCCTACCGGAAAATGCGTCGGGGGCTGGCGCGGCGGCGCCAGGTGGGCACCGTTGGCAACGAGGCTGACGGCCGCCGGAAAGCCCGCAGTCCCACGGGCTGTGGGGCCACGCGAGCGGCTGCCAAAGAGCTTTCCAACGAGGCACGGCTTTCCCTCCTGGCTCTTCGGGTGTGGGAGCTGTCGCCAGAGCCGCGGCCCTACCGGAAAATGTTTCACAGGCTGGCACGGCAGCGCTACGTAGGCGCAGGTGGCGCCGAGGCTGACGGCCGCCGGAAAGCCCGCAGCCCCACGTGCTGTGGGGCCACGCGAGCGGCTGCCAAAGAGCTTTCCATCAAGGCACGGCTTTTCCTCCTGGCTCTTCGGGCGTGGGAGCTGTGGCCAGAGCCGCGGCCCTACCGGAAAATGCTTCGGGGGCTGGCGCGGTGGCGCCACGTAGGCGCCGGTGGCGCCGAGGCTGACGGCCGCCGGAAAGCCCGCAGCCCCACGGGCTGTGGGGCCACGCGAGCGGCTGCCAAAGAGCTTTCCAACGAGGCACGGCTTTCCCTCCTGGCTCTTCGGGCGTGGGAGCTGTGGCCAGAGCCGCGGCCCTACCGGAAAATGCTTCGCAGGCTGGCGTCGCGGCGCCAGGTGGGCGCCGGTGGCGCCGAGGCTGACGGCCGCCGCAAAGCCCGCAGCCCCACGGGCTGTTGGGCCACGCAAGCGTCTGCCAAAGAGCTTTCCAACGAGGCACGGCTTTCCCTCCTGGCTCTTCGGGCGTGGGAGCTGTGGCCAGAGACGCGGCCCTACCGGAAAATGCTTCGCAGGCTGGTGCGGCAGCGCAACGTAGGCGCCGGTGGCGCCGAGGCTGACGGCCGCCGCAAAGCCCGCAGCCCCACGGTGTGTGGGGCCACGCGAGCGGCTGCCAAAGAGCTTTCCAACGAGGCACGGCTTTCCCTCCTGGCTCTTTGGGCGTGGGAGCTGTGGCCAGAGCCGCGGCCCTACCGGAAAATTCTTCGCAGGCTGGCGCGGTGGCGCCACGTAGGCACCGGTGGCGCTGAGGCTCACAGCCGCCGGAAGCCCGCAGCCCCACGGGCTGTGGGGCCACGCGAGCGGCTGCCAAAGAGCTTTCCAACGAGGCACGGCTTTCCCTCCTGGCTCTTCGGGCGTGGGAGCTGTGGCCAGAGCCGCGGCCCTACCGGAAAATGCTTCGCAGGCTGGCACGGCGGCGCCAGGTGGGCGCCGGTGGCGCCGAGGCTGACGGCCGCCGGAAAGCCCACAGCCCCACGGGCTGTGGGGCCACGCGAGCGGCTGCCAAAGAGCTTTCCAACGAGGCACGGCTTTCCCTCCTGGCTCTTTCCGTGTGGGAGCTGTGGCCAGAGCCGCGGCCCTACCGGAAAATGCTTTGCAGGCTGGCGCGGCGGCGCCAGGTGGGCGCCGGTGGCGCCGAGGCTGACGGCCGCCGCAAAGCCCGCAGCCCCACGGGCTGTGGGGCCACGCAAGCGGCTGCCAAAGAGCTTTCCAACGAGGCACGGCTTTCCCTCCTGGCTCTTCGGGCGTGGGAGCTGTGGCCAGAGACGCGGCCCTACCGGAAAATGCTTCGCAGGCTGGCGTGGCGGGGCCAGGTGGGCACCGGTGGCGTCGAGGCTGACGGCCGCCGCAAAGCCCGCAGCCCCACGGGCTGTGGGGCCACGCGAGCGGCTGCCAAAGAGCTTTCCAACAAGGCACGGCTTTCCCTCCTGGCTCTTCGGGCGTGGGAGCTGTGGCCAGAGCCGCGGCCCTACCTGAAAATGCTTCGCAGGCTGGCGCGGCGGCGCCACGTGGGCGTCGGTGGCGCCGAGGCTGACGGCCGCCGGAAAGCCCGCAGCCCCACGGGCTGTGGGGCCACGCGAGCGGCTGCCAAAGAGCTTTCCAACGAGGCACGGCTTTCCCTCCTGGCTCTTCGGGCGTGGGAGCTGTGGCCAGAGCCGCGGCCCTACCGGAAAATGTTTCGGGGGCTGGCGCGGCGGCGCCATGTGGGCGCCCTTAGCGCCGAGGCTGACGGCTGACGGAAAGCCCGCAGCCCCACGGGCTGTGGGGCCACGCGAGCGGCTGCCAAAGAGCTTTCCAACGAGGCACGGCTTTCCCTCCTGGCTCTTCGCGTGTGGGAGCTGTCGCCAGAGCCGCGGCCCTACCGGAAAATGTTTCACAGGCTGGCACGGCAGCACTACGTAGGCGCAGGTGGCGCCGAGGCTGATGGCCGCCGGAAAGCCCGCAGCCCCACGGGCTGTGGGGCCACGCGAGCGGCTGCCAAAGAGCTTTCCATCAAGGCACGGCTTTTCCTCCTGGCTCTTCGGGCGTGGGAGCTGTGGCCAGAGCCGCAGCCCTACCGGAAAATGCTTCGGGGGCTGGCGCGGTGGCGCCACGTAGGCGCCGGTGGCGCCGAGGCTTACGGCCGCCGGAAAGCCCGCAGCCCCACGGGCTGTGGGGCCACGCGAGCGGCTGCCAAAGAGCTTTCCAACGAGGCACGGCTTTCCCTCCTGGCTCTTCAGGCGTGGGAGCTGTGGCCAGAGCCACGGCCCTACCGGAAAATGCTTCGGGGGCTGGCGCGGCGGCGCCAGGTGGGCGCCGGTGGCACCGAGGCTGACGGCCACCAGAAAGCTAGGAGCCCCACGGGCTGTGGGGCCACGCGAGCGGCTGCCAAAGAGCTTTCCAACGAGGCACGGCTTTCCCTCCTGGCTCTTCGGGCGTGGGAGCTGTGGCCAGAGCCGCGGCCCTACCGGAAAATGCTTCGCAGGCTGGTGCAGCAGCGCTATGTAGGCGCAGCTGGCGCCGAGGCTGACGGCTGACGGAAAGCCCGCAGCCCCACGGGCTGTGGGGCCACGCGAGCGGCTGCCAAAGAGCTTTCCAACGAGGCACGGCTTTCCCTCCTGGCTCTTCGGGCGTGGGAGCTGTGGCCAGAGCCGCGGCCCTACCGGAAAATGCTTCGGGGGCTGGCGCGGCGGCGCCAGGTGGGCGCCGGTGGCGCCGAGGCTGACGGCCGCCGCAAAGCCCGCAGCCCCACGGGCTGTGGGGCCACGCGAGCGGCTGCCAAAGAGCTTTCCAACAAGGCACGGCTTTCCCTCCTGGCTCTTCGGGCGTGGGAGCTGTGGCCAGAGCCGCGGCCCTACCGGAAAATGCTTCGCAGGCTGGCGCGGCGGCGCTACGTAGGCGCAGGTGGCGCCGAGGCTGACGGCTGCCGGAAAGCCCGCAGCCCCACGTGATGTGGGGCCACGCGAGCGGCTGCCAAAGAGCTTTCCAACGAGGCACGGCTTTCCCTCCTGGCTCTTTGGGTGTGGGAGCTGTGGCGAGAGACGCTGCCCTACCGGAAAATGCTACGGGGGCTGGTGCGGCGGTGCCAGGTGGGCGCCGGTGGCGCCGAGGCTGACGGCCGCCGGAAAGCCCGCAGCCCCACGGGCTGTGGGGCCACGCGAGCGGCTGCCAAAGAGCTTTCCAACGAGGCACGGCTTTCCCTCCTGCCTCTTCGGGCGTGGGAGCTGTGGCCAGAGCCGCGGCCCTACCGGAAAATGCTTCGCAGGCTGGTGCGGCAGCGCTACGTAGGCGCAGGTGGCGCCGAGGCTGACGGCCGCCGTAAAGCCCGCAGCCCCACGGGCTGTGGGGCCACGCGAGCGGCTGCCAAAGAGCTTTCCAACGAGGCACGGCTTTCCCTCCTGGCTCTTCGGGCGTGGGAGCTGTGGCCAGAGCCGCGGCCCTACCGGAAAATGTTTCGGGGGCTGGCGCGGCGGCGCCATGTGGGCGCCCTTAGCGCCGAGGCTGACGGCTGACGGAAAGCCCGCAGCCCCACGGGCTGTGGGGCCACGCGAGCGGCTGCCAAAGAGCTTTCCAACGAGGCACGGCTTTCCCTCCTGGCTCTTCGGGCGTGGGAGCTGTGGCCAGAGCCGCGGCCCTACCGGAAAATGCTTTGGGGGCTGGCGCGGCGGCGCCAGGTGGGCACCGGTGGTAACGAGGCTGACGGCCGCCGGAAAGCCCGCAGTCCCACGGGCTGTGGGGCCACGTGAGCGGCTGCCAAAGAGGTTTCCAATGAGGCACGGCTTTCCCTCCTGGCTCTTCGGGCATGGGAGCTGTTTCCAGAGCCGCGGCCCTACAGGAAAATGTTTCGGGGGCTGGCGCGGCAGTGCTACGTAGGCGCCGGTGGCGCCGAGGCTGACGGCCGCCGGAAAGCCCGCAGCCCCACGGGCTGTGGGGCCACGCGAGCGGCTGCCAAAGAGCTTTCCAACGAGGCACGGCTTTTCCTCCTGGCTCTTCGGGCGTGGGAGCTGTGGCCAGAGCCGCGGCCCTACCGGAAAATGCTTGGCAGGCTGGCGCTGCGGCGCCACGTGGGCGCCGGTGGCGCCGAGGCTGACGGCCGCCGGAAAGCCCGCAGCCCCACGGGCTGTTGGGCCACGCAAGCGGCTGCCAAAGAGCTTTCCAACGAGGCACGGCTTTCCCTCCTGACTCTTCGGGCGTGGGAGCTGTGGCCAGAGCCGCGGCCCTACCGGAAAATCCTTCGGGGGCTGGCGTGGCGGTGCCAGGTGGGCGCCGGTGGCAACGAGGCTGACGGCCGCCGGAAAGCCCGCAGCCCCACGGGCTGTGGGGTCATGCGAGCGGCTGCCAAAGAGCTTTCCAACGAGGCATGGCTTTCCCTCCTGGCTCTTCGGGCGTGGGAGCTGTGGCCAGAGCCGCGGCCCTACCGGAAAATGCTTCGAAGGCTGGTGCGGCAGCGCTACGTAGGCGCCGGTGGCGCCGAGGCTGACGGCCGCCGCAAAGCCCGCAGCCCCACGGTGTGTGGGGCCACGCGAGCGGCTGCCAAAGAGCTTTCCAACAAGGCACGGCTTTCCCTCCTGGCTCTTCGGGCGTGGGAGCTGTGGCCAGAGCCGCGGCCTTACCGGAAAATGCTTCGCAGGCTGGCGCGGTGGCGCCACGTAGGCACCGGTGGCGCTGAGGCTCACAGCCGCCGGAAGCCCGCAGCCCCACGGGCTGTGGGGCCACGCGAGCGGCTGCCAAAGAGCTTTCCAACGAGGCACGGCTTTCCCTCCTGGCTCTTCGGGCGTGGGAGCTGTGGCCAGAGCCGCGGCCCTACCGGAAAATGCTTCGGGGGCTGGCGCGGTGGCGCCACGTAGGCGCCGGTGGCGCCGAGGCTGACGGCCGCCGGAAAGCCCGCAGCCCCACGGGCTGTGGGGCCACGCGAGCGGCTGCCAAAGAGCTTTCCAACGAGGCACGGCTTTCCCTCCTGGCTCTTCGGGCGTGGGAGCTGTGGCCAGAGCCGCGGCCCTACCGGAAAATGCTTCGCAGGCTGGCGTCGCGGCGCCAGGTGGGCGCCGGTGGCGCCGAGGCTGACGGCCGCCGCAAAGCCCGCAGCCCCACGGGCTGTTGGGCCACGCAAGCGTCTGCCAAAGAGCTTTCCAACGAGGCACGGCTTTCCCTCCTGGCTCTTCGGGCGTGGGAGCTGTGGCCAGAGACGCGGCCCTACCGGAAAATGCTTCGCAGGCTGGTGCGGCAGCGCAACGTAGGCGCCGGTGGCGCCGAGGCTGACGGCCGCCGCAAAGCCCGCAGCCCCACGGTGTGTGGGGCCACGCGAGCGGCTGCCAAAGAGCTTTCCAACGAGGCACGGCTTTCCCTCCTGGCTCTTTGGGCGTGGGAGCTGTGGCCAGAGCCGCGGCCCTACCGGAAAATTCTTCGCAGGCTGGCGCGGTGGCGCCACGTAGGCACCGGTGGCGCTGAGGCTCACAGCCGCCGGAAGCCCGCAGCCCCACGGGCTGTGGGGCCACGCGAGCGGCTGCCAAAGAGCTTTCCAACGAGGCACGGCTTTCCCTCCTGGCTCTTCGGGCGTGGGAGCTGTGGCCAGAGCCGCGGCCCTACCGGAAAATGCTTCGCAGGCTGGCACGGCGGCGCCAGGTGGGCGCCGGTGGCGCCGAGGCTGACGGCCGCCGGAAAGCCCACAGCCCCACGGGCTGTGGGGCCACGCGAGCGGCTGCCAAAGAGCTTTCCAACGAGGCACGGCTTTCCCTCCTGGCTCTTTCCGTGTGGGAGCTGTGGCCAGAGCCGCGGCCCTACCGGAAAATGCTTTGCAGGCTGGCGCGGCGGCGCCAGGTGGGCGCCGGTGGCGCCGAGGCTGACGGCCGCCGCAAAGCCCGCAGCCCCACGGGCTGTGGGGCCACGCAAGCGGCTGCCAAAGAGCTTTCCAACGAGGCACGGCTTTCCCTCCTGGCTCTTCGGGCGTGGGAGCTGTGGCCAGAGACGCGGCCCTACCGGAAAATGCTTCGCAGGCTGGCGTGGCGGGGCCAGGTGGGCACCGGTGGCGTCGAGGCTGACGGCCGCCGCAAAGCCCGCAGCCCCACGGGCTGTGGGGCCACGCGAGCGGCTGCCAAAGAGCTTTCCAACAAGGCACGGCTTTCCCTCCTGGCTCTTCGGGCGTGGGAGCTGTGGCCAGAGCCGCGGCCCTACCTGAAAATGCTTCGCAGGCTGGCGCGGCGGCGCCACGTGGGCACCGGTGGCGCCGAGGCTGACGGCCGCCGGAAAGCCCGCAGCCCCACGGGCTGTGGGGCCACGCGAGCGGCTGCCAAAGAGCTTTCCAACGAGGCACGGCTTTCCCTCCTGGCTCTTCGGGCGTGGGAGCTGTGGCCAGAGCCGCGGCCCTACCGGAAAATGTTTCGGGGGCTGGCGCGGCGGCGCCATGTGGGCGCCCTTAGCGCCGAGGCTGACGGCTGACGGAAAGCCCGCAGCCCCACGGGCTGTGGGGCCACGCGAGCGGCTGCCAAAGAGCTTTCCAACGAGGCACGGCTTTCCCTCCTGGCTCTTCGCGTGTGGGAGCTGTCGCCAGAGCCGCGGCCCTACCGGAAAATGTTTCACAGGCTGGCACGGCAGCACTACGTAGGCGCAGGTGGCGCCGAGGCTGATGGCCGCCGGAAAGCCCGCAGCCCCACGGGCTGTGGGGCCACGCGAGCGGCTGCCAAAGAGCTTTCCATCAAGGCACGGCTTTTCCTCCTGGCTCTTCGGGCGTGGGAGCTGTGGCCAGAGCCGCAGCCCTACCGGAAAATGCTTCGGGGGCTGGCGCGGTGGCGCCACGTAGGCGCCGGTGGCGCCGAGGCTTACGGCCGCCGGAAAGCCCGCAGCCCCACGGGCTGTGGGGCCACGCGAGCGGCTGCCAAAGAGCTTTCCAACGAGGCACGGCTTTCCCTCCTGGCTCTTCAGGCGTGGGAGCTGTGGCCAGAGCCACGGCCCTACCGGAAAATGCTTCGGGGGCTGGCGCGGCGGCGCCAGGTGGGCGCCGGTGGCACCGAGGCTGACGGCCACCAGAAAGCTAGGAGCCCCACGGGCTGTGGGGCCACGCGAGCGGCTGCCAAAGAGCTTTCCAACGAGGCACGGCTTTCCCTCCTGGCTCTTCGGGCGTGGGAGCTGTGGCCAGAGCCGCGGCCCTACCGGAAAATGCTTCGCAGGCTGGTGCAGCAGCGCTATGTAGGCGCAGCTGGCGCCGAGGCTGACGGCTGACGGAAAGCCCGCAGCCCCACGGGCTGTGGGGCCACGCGAGCGGCTGCCAAAGAGCTTTCCAACGAGGCACGGCTTTCCCTCCTGGCTCTTCGGGCGTGGGAGCTGTGGCCAGAGCCGCGGCCCTACCGGAAAATGCTTCGGGGGCTGGCGCGGCTGCGCCAGGTGGGCGCCGGTGGCGCCGAGGCTGACGGCCGCCGCAAAGCCCGCAGCCCCACGGGCTGTGGGGCCACGCGAGCGGCTGCCAAAGAGCTTTCCAACAAGGCACGGCTTTCCCTCCTGGCTCTTCGGGCGTGGGAGCTGTGGCCAGAGCCGCGGCCCTACCGGAAAATGCTTCGCAGGCTGGCGCGGCGGCGCTACGTAGGCGCAGGTGGCGCCGAGGCTGACGGCTGCCGGAAAGCCCGCAGCCCCACGTGATGTGGGGCCACGCGAGCGGCTGCCAAAGAGCTTTCCAACGAGGCACGGCTTTCCCTCCTGGCTCTTTGGGTGTGGGAGCTGTGGCGAGAGACGCTGCCCTACCGGAAAATGCTACGGGGGCTGGTGCGGCGGTGCCAGGTGGGCGCCGGTGGCGCCGAGGCTGACGGCCGCCGGAAAGCCCGCAGCCCCACGGGCTGTGGGGCCACGCGAGCGGCTGCCAAAGAGCTTTCCAACGAGGCACGGCTTTCCCTCCTGCCTCTTCGGGCGTGGGAGCTGTGGCCAGAGCCGCGGCCCTACCGGAAAATGCTTCGCAGGCTGGTGCGGCAGCGCTACGTAGGCGCAGGTGGCGCCGAGGCTGACGGCCGCCGTAAAGCCCGCAGCCCCACGGGCTGTGGGGCCACGCGAGCGGCTGCCAAAGAGCTTTCCAACGAGGCACGGCTTTCCCTCCTGGCTCTTCGGGCGTGGGAGCTGTGGCCAGAGCCGCGGCCCTACCGGAAAATGTTTCGGGGGCTGGCGCGGCGGCGCCATGTGGGCGCCCTTAGCGCCGAGGCTGACGGCTGACGGAAAGCCCGCAGCCCCACGGGCTGTGGGGCCACGCGAGCGGCTGCCAAAGAGCTTTCCAACGAGGCACGGCTTTCCCTCCTGGCTCTTCGGGCGTGGGAGCTGTGGCCAGAGCCGCGGCCCTACCGGAAAATGCTTTGGGGGCTGGCGCGGCGGCGCCAGGTGGGCACCGGTGGTAACGAGGCTGACGGCCGCCGGAAAGCCCGCAGTCCCACGGGCTGTGGGGCCACGTGAGCGGCTGCCAAAGAGGTTTCCAATGAGGCACGGCTTTCCCTCCTGGCTCTTCGGGCATGGGAGCTGTTTCCAGAGCCGCGGCCCTACAGGAAAATGTTTCGGGGGCTGGCGCGGCAGTGCTACGTAGGCGCCGGTGGCGCCGAGGCTGACGGCCGCCGGAAAGCCCGCAGCCCCACGGGCTGTGGGGCCACGCGAGCGGCTGCCAAAGAGCTTTCCAACGAGGCACGGCTTTTCCTCCTGGCTCTTCGGGCGTGGGAGCTGTGGCCAGAGCCGCGGCCCTACCGGAAAATGCTTGGCAGGCTGGCGCTGCGGCGCCACGTGGGCGCCGGTGGCGCCGAGGCTGACGGCCGCCGGAAAGCCCGCAGCCCCACGGGCTGTTGGGCCACGCAAGCGGCTGCCAAAGAGCTTTCCAACGAGGCACGGCTTTCCCTCCTGACTCTTCGGGCGTGGGAGCTGTGGCCAGAGCCGCGGCCCTACCGGAAAATCCTTCGGGGGCTGGCGTGGCGGTGCCAGGTGGGCGCCGGTGGCAACGAGGCTGACGGCCGCCGGAAAGCCCGCAGCCCCACGGGCTGTGGGGTCATGCGAGCGGCTGCCAAAGAGCTTTCCAACGAGGCATGGCTTTCCCTCCTGGCTCTTCGGGCGTGGGAGCTGTGGCCAGAGCCGCGGCCCTACCGGAAAATGCTTCGAAGGCTGGTGCGGCAGCGCTACGTAGGCGCCGGTGGCGCCGAGGCTGACGGCCGCCGCAAAGCCCGCAGCCCCACGGTGTGTGGGGCCACGCGAGCGGCTGCCAAAGAGCTTTCCAACAAGGCACGGCTTTCCCTCCTGGCTCTTCGGGCGTGGGAGCTGTGGCCAGAGCCGCGGCCTTACCGGAAAATGCTTCGCAGGCTGGCGCGGTGGCGCCACGTAGGCACCGGTGGCGCTGAGGCTCACAGCCGCCGGAAGCCCGCAGCCCCACGGGCTGTGGGGCCACGCGAGCGGCTGCCAAAGAGCTTTCCAACGAGGCACGGCTTTCCCTCCTGGCTCTTCGGGCGTGGGAGCTGTGGCCAGAGCCGCGGCCCTACCGGAAAATGCTTCGCAGGCAGGCGCCGCGGCGCCAGGTGGGCGCCGGTGGCACCGAGGCTGACGGCCGCCGGAAAGACCACAGCCCCACGGGCTGTGGGGCCACGCGAGCGGCTGCCAAAGAGCTTTCCAACGAGGCACGGCTTTCCCTCCTGGCTCTTCGGGCGTGGGAGCTGTGGCCAGAGCCGCAGCCCTACCGGAAAATGCTTCGCAGGCTGGCGCAGAGGCGCCAGGTGGGCGCCGGTGGCGCCGAGGCTGACGGCCGCCGGAAAGCCTGCAGCCCCATGTGCTGTGGGGCCACGCGAGCGGCTGCCAAAGAGCTTTCCAACGAGGCATGGCTTTCCCTCCTGGCTCTTCGGGCGTGGGAGCTGTGGCCAGAGACGCGGCCCTACCGGAAAATGCTTGGCAGGCTGGCGCGGCGGCGCCAGGTGGGTGCCGGTGGCGCCGAGGCTGACGGCCGCCGGAAAGCCCGCAGCCCCACGGGCTGTGGGGCCACGCGAGCGGCTGCCAAAGAGCTTTCCAACGAGGCACGGCTTGCCCTCCTGGCTCTTCGGGCGTGGGAGCTGTGGCCAGAGCCGCGGCCCTACCGGAAAATGCGTCGGGGGCTGGCGCGGCGGCGCCAGGTGGGCACCGTTGGCAACGAGGCTGACGGCCGCCGGAAAGCCCGCAGTCCCACGGGCTGTGGGGCCACGCGAGCGGCTGCCAAAGAGCTTTCCAACGAGGCACGGCTTTCCCTCCTGGCTCTTCGGGTGTGGGAGCTGTCGCCAGAGCCGCGGCCCTACCGGAAAATGTTTCACAGGCTGGCACGGCAGCGCTACGTAGGCGCAGGTGGCGCCGAGGCTGACGGCCGCCGGAAAGCCCGCAGCCCCACGTGCTGTGGGGCCACGCGAGCGGCTGCCAAAGAGCTTTCCATCAAGGCACGTCTTTTCCTCCTGGCTCTTCGGGCGTGGGAGCTGTGGCCAGAGCCGCGGCCCTACCGGAAAATGCTTCGGGGGCTGGCGCGGTGGCGCCACGTAGGCGCCGGTGGCGCCGAGGCTGACGGCCGCCGGAAAGCCCGCAGCCCCACGGGCTGTGGGGCCACGCGAGCGGCTGCCAAAGAGCTTTCCAACGAGGCACGGCTTTCCCTCCTGGCTCTTCGGGCGTGGGAGCTGTGGCCAGAGCCGCGGCCCTACCGGAAAATGCTTCGCAGGCTGGCGTCGCGGCGCCAGGTGGGCGCCGGTGGCGCCGAGGCTGACGGCCGCCGCAAAGCCCGCAGCCCCACGGGCTGTTGGGCCACGCAAGCGGCTGCCAAAGAGCTTTCCAACGAGGCACGGCTTTCCCTCCTGGCTCTTCGGGCGTGGGAGCTGTGGCCAGAGCCGCGGCCCTACCGGAAAATGCTTGGCAGGCTGGTGCGGCAGCGCTACGTAGGCGCCGGTGGCGCCGAGGCTGACGGCCGCCGCAAAGCCCGCAGCCCCACGGTGTGTGGGGCCACGCGAGCGGCTGCCAAAGAGCTTTCCAACGAGGCACGGCTTTCCCTCCTGGCTCTTTGGGCGTGGGAGCTGTGGCCAGAGCCGCGGCCCTACCGGAAAATTCTTCGCAGGCTGGCGCGGTGGCGCCACGTAGGCACCGGTGGCGCTGAGGCTCACAGCCGCCGGAAGCCCGCAGCCCCACGGGCTGTGGGGCCACGCGAGCGGCTGCCAAAGAGCTTTCCAACGAGGCACGGCTTTCCCTCCTGGCTCTTCGGGCGTGGGAGCTGTGGCCAGAGCCGCGGCCCTACCGGAAAATGCTTCGCAGGCTGGCACGGCGGCGCCAGGTGGGCGCCGGTGGCGCCGAGGCTGACGGCCGCCGGAAAGCCCACAGCCCCACGGGCTGTGGGGCCACGCGAGCGGCTGCCAAAGAGCTTTCCAACGAGGCACGGCTTTCCCTCCTGGCTCTTTCCGTGTGGGAGCTGTGGCCAGAGCCGCGGCCCTACCGGAAAATGCTTCGCAGGCTGGCGCGGCGGCGCCAGGTGGGCGCCGGTGGCGCCGAGGCTGACGGCCGCCGCAAAGCCCGCAGCCCCACGGGCTGTGGGGCCACGCAAGCGGCTGCCAAAGAGCTTTCCAACGAGGCACGGCTTTCCCTCCTGGCTCTTCGGGCGTGGGAGCTGTGGCCAGAGACGCGGCCCTACCGGAAAATGCTTCGCAGGCTGGCATGGCGGCGCCAGGTGGGCACCGGTGGCGTCGAGGCTGACGGCCGCCGCAAAGCCCGCAGCCCCACGGGCTGTGGGGCCACGCGAGCGGCTGCCAAAGAGCTTTCCAACAAGGCACGGCTTTCCCTCCTGGCTCTTCGGGCGTGGGAGCTGTGGCCAGAGCCGCGGCCCTACCGGAAAATGCTTCGCAGGCTGGCGCGGCGGCGCCACGTGGGCGCCGGTGGCGCCGAGGCTGACGGCCGCCGGAAAGCCCGCAGCCCCACGGGCTGTGGGGCCACGCGAGCGGCTGCCAAAGAGCTTTCCAACGAGGCACGGCTTTCCCTCCTGGCTCTTCGGGCGTGGGAGCTGTGGCCAGAGCCGCGGCCCTACCGGAAAATGTTTCGGGGGCTGGCGCGGCGGCGCCATGTGGGCGCCCTTAGCGCCGAGGCTGACGGCTGACGGAAAGCCCGCAGCCCCACGGGCTGTGGGGCCACGCGAGCGGCTGCCAAAGAGCTTTCCAACGAGGCACGGCTTTCCCTCCTGGCTCTTCGCGTGTGGGAGCTGTCGCCAGAGCCGCGGCCCTACCGGAAAATGTTTCACAGGCTGGCACGGCAGCACTACGTAGGCGCAGGTGGCGCCGAGGCTGATGGCCGCCGGAAAGCCCGCAGCCCCACGGGCTGTGGGGCCACGCGAGCGGCTGCCAAAGAGCTTTCCATCAAGGCACGGCTTTTCCTCCTGGCTCTTCGGGCGTGGGAGCTGTGGCCAGAGCCGCAGCCCTACCGGAAAATGCTTCGGGGGCTGGCGCGGTGGCGCCACGTAGGCGCCGGTGGCGCCGAGGCTTACGGCCGCCGGAAAGCCCGCAGCCCCACGGGCTGTGGGGCCACGCGAGCGGCTGCCAAAGAGCTTTCCAACGAGGCACGGCTTTCCCTCCTGGCTCTTCGGGCGTGGGAGCTGTGGCCAGAGCCACGGCCCTACCGGAAAATGCTTCGGGGGCTGGCGCGGCGGCGCCAGGTGGGCGCCGGTGGCACCGAGGCTGACGGCCACCAGAAAGCTAGGAGCCCCACGGGCTGTGGGGCCACGCGAGCGGCTGCCAAAGAGCTTTCCAACGAGGCACGGCTTTCCCTCCTGGCTCTTCGGGCGTGGGAGCTGTGGCCAGAGCCGCGGCCCTACCGGAAAATGCTTCGCAGGCTGGTGCAGCAGCGCTATGTAGGCGCAGCTGGCGCCGAGGCTGACGGCTGACGGAAAGCCCGCAGCCCCACGGGCTGTGGGGCCACGCGAGCGGCTGCCAAAGAGCTTTCCAACGAGGCACGGCTTTCCCTCCTGGCTCTTCGGGCGTGGGAGCTGTGGCCAGAGCCACGGCCCTACCGGAAAATGCTTCGGGGGCTGGCGCGGCGGCGCCAGGTGGGCGCCGGTGGCGCCGAGGCTGACGGCCGCCGCAAAGCCCGCAGCCCCACGGGCTGTGGGGACACGCGAGCGGCTGCCAAAGAGCTTTCCAACGAGGCAGAGCTTTCCCTCCTGGCTCTTCGGGCGTGGGAGCTGTGGCCAGAGCCGTGGCCCTACCGGAAAATCCTTCGGGGGCTGGCGTGGCGGTGCCAGGTGGGCGCCGGTGGCAACGAGGCTGACGGCCGCCGGAAAGCCCGCAGCCCCACGGGCTGTGGGGTCATGCGAGCGGCTGCCAAAGAGCTTTCCAACGAGGTACGGCTTTCCCTCCTGGCTCTTCGGGCGTGGGAGCTGTGGACAGAGCCGCGGCCCTACCGGAAAATGCTTCGTAGCCTGGTGCGGCAGCACTACGTAGGCGCCGGTGGCGCCGAGGCTGACGGCTGCCAGAAAGCCCGCAGCCCCACGGGCTGTGGGGCCACGCGAGCGGCTGCCAAAGAGCTTTCCAACAAGGCACGGCTTTCCCTCCTGGTTCTTCGGGCGTGGGAGCTGTGGCCAGAGCCGCGGCCCTACCGGAAAATGCTTTGCAGGCTGGCGCGGCGGCGCCAGGTGGGCGCCGGTGGCGCCGAGGCTGACGGCCGCCGGAAAGCCCGCAGCCCCACGGGCTGTGGGGCCACGCGAGCGGCTGCCAAAGAGCTTTCCAACAAGGCACGGCTTTCCCTCCTGGCTCTTCGGGCGTGGGAGCTGTGGCCAGAGCCGCGGCCCTACCGGAAAATGCTTCGCAGGCTGGCGCGGCGGCGCCACGTAGGCGCCGGTGGCGCCGAGGCTGACGGCCGCCGCAAAGCCCGCAGCCCCACGGGCTGTGGGGCCACGCGAGCGGCTGCCAAAGAGCTTTCCAACGAGGCACGGCTTTCCCTCCTGGCTCTTCGGGCGTGGGAGCTGTCGCCAGAGCCGCGGCCCTACCGGAAAATGCTTCGCAGGCTGGTGCGGCAGCGCTACGTAGGCGCAGGTGGCGCCGAGGCTGACGGCTGCCGGAAAGCCCGCAGCCCCACGTGATGTGGGGCCACGCGAGCGGCTGCCAAAGAGCTTTCCAACGAGGCACGGCTTTCCCTCCTGGCTCTTTGGGTGTGGGAGCTGTGGCGAGAGATTCTGCCCTACCGGAAAATGCTTCGGGGGCTGGCGCGGCGGCGCCAGGTGGGCGCCGGTGGCACCAAGGCTGACGGCCACCAGAAAGCTAGGAGCCCCACGGGCTGTGGGGCCACGCGAGCGGCTGCCAAAGAGCTTTCCAACGAGGCACGGCTTTCCCTCCTAGCTCTTCGGGCGTGGGAGCTGTGGCCAGAGCCGCGGCCCTACCGGAAAATGCTTCGCAGGCTGGTGCGGCAGCGCTATGTAGGCGCAGCTGGCGCCGAGGCTGACGGCTGACGGAAAGCCCGCAGCCCCACGGGCTGTGGGGCCACGCGAGCGGCTGCCAAAGAGCTTTCCAACGAGGCACGGCTTTCCCTCCTGGCTCTTCGGGCGTGGGAGCTGTGGCCAGAGCCGCGGCCCTACCGGAAAATGCTTCGCAGGCTGTTGCGGCAGCGCCAGGTGGGCGCCGGTGGCGCCGAGGCTGACGGCCGCCGCAAAGCCCGCAGCCCCACGGGCTGTGGGGCCACGCGAGCGGATGCCAAAGAGCTTTCCAACAAGGCACGGCTTTCCCTCCTGGTTCTTCGGGCGTGGGAGCTGTGGCCAGAGCCGCGGCCCTACCGGAAAATGCTTCGCAGGCTGGCGCGGCGGCGCCACGTAGGCGCCGGTGGCGCCGAGGCTGACGGCCGCCGGAAAGCCCGCAGCCCCACGGGCTGTGGGGCCACGCGAGCGGCTGCCAAAGAGCTTTCCAACAAGGCACGGCTTTCCCTCCTGGTTCTTCGGGCGTGGGAGCTGTGGCCAGAGCCGCGGCCCTACCGGAAAATGCTTCGCAGGCTGGCGCGGCGGCGCCACGTAGGCGCCGGTGGCGCCGAGGCTGACGGCCGCCGGAAAGCCCGCAGTCCCACGGGCTGTGGGGCCACGCGAGCGGCTGCCAAAGAGCTTTCCAACGAGGCACGGCTTTCCCTCCTGGCTCTTCGGGCGTGGGAGCTGTCGCCAGAGCCGCGGCCCTACCGGAAAATGCTTCGCAGGCTGGTGCGGCAGCGCTACGTAGGCGCAGGTGGCGCCGAGGCTGACGGCTGCCGGAAAGGCCGCAGCCCCACGTGCTGTGGGGCCACGCGAGCGGCTGCCAAAGAGCTTTCCAACGAGGCACGGCTTTCCCTCCTGGCTCTTTGGGTGTGGGAGCTGTGGCGAGAGATTCTGCCCTACTGGAAAATGCTACGGGGGCTGGTGCGGCGGTGGCACGTGGGCGCCGGTGGCGCCGAGGCTGACGGCCGCCGGAAAGCCCGCAGCCCCACGGGCTGTGGGGCCACGCGAGCGGCTGCCAAAGAGCTTTCCAACGAGGCACGGCTTTCCCTCCTGCCTCTTCGGGCGTGGGAGCTGTGGCCAGAGCCGCGGCCCTACCGGAAAATGCTTCGCAGGCTGGTGCGGCAGCGCTACGTAGGCGCAGGTGGCGCCGAGGCTGACGGCCGCCGTAAAGCCCGCAGCCCCACGGGCTGTGGGGCCACGCGAGCGGCTGCCAAAGAGCTTTCCAACGAGGCACGGCTTTCCCTCCTGGCTCTTCGGGCGTGGGAGCTGTGGCCAGAGACGCGGCCCTACCGGAAAATGTTTCGGGGGCTGGCGCGGCGGCGCCATGTGGGCGCCCTTAGCGCCGAGGCTGACGGCTGACGGAAAGCCCGCAGCCCCACGGGCTGTGGGGCCACGCGAGCGGCTGCCAAAGAGCTTTCCAACGAGGCACGGCTTTCCCTCCTGGCTCTTCGGGCGTGGGAGCTGTGGCCAGAGCCGCGGCCCTACCGGAAAATGCTTTGGGGGCTGGCGCGGCGGCGCCAGGTGGGCGCCGGTGGCGCCGAGGCTGACGGCCGCCAGAAAGCCCACAGCCCCACGGGCTTTGGGGCCACGCGAGCGGCTGCCAAAGAGCTTTCCAACGAGGCACGGCTTTCCCTCCTGGCTCTTCGGGCGTGGGAGCTGTGGCCAGAGCCGCGGCCCTACCGGAAAATGCTTCGGGGGCTGGCGCTGCGGCGCCAGGTGGGTGCCGGTGGCGCTAAGGCTGACTGCCGCCGCAAAACCCGCAGCCCCACGGGCTGTGGGGCCACGCGAGCGGCTGCCAAAGAGCTTTCCAACGAGGCACGGCTTTCCCTCCTGGCTCTTCGGGCGTGGGAGCTGTGGCCAGAGCCGCGGCCCTACCGGAAAATCCTTCGGGGGCTGGCACGGCGGTGCCAGGTGGGCGCCGGTGGCAACGAGGCTGACGGCCGCCGCAAAGCCCGCAGCCCCACGGGCTGTGGGGCCACGCGAGCGGCTGCCAAAGAGCTTTCCAACAAGGCACGGCTTTCCCTCCTGGCTCTTTGGGCGTGGGAGCTGTGGCCAGAGCCGCGGCCCTACCGTAAAATGCTTCGCAGGCTGGCACGGCGGCGCCACGTAGGCGCCGGTGGCGCCGAGGCTGACGGCCGCCGGAAAGCCCGCAGCCCCACGGGCTGTGGGGCCACGCGAGCGGCTGCCAAAGAGCTTTCCAACGAGGCACGGCTTTCCCTCCTGGCTCTTCGGGCGTGGGAGCTGTGGCCAGAGCCGCGGCCCTACCGGAAAATTTTTCGCAGCCTGGTGCGGCAGCGCTACGTAGGCGCAGGTGGCGCCGAGGCTGACGGCTGCCGGAAAGCCCGCAGCCCCACGTGCTGTGGGGCCACGCGAGCGGCTGCCAAAGAGCTTTCCAACGAGGCACGGCTTTCCCTCCTGGCTCTTTGGGTGTGGGAGCTGTGGCCAGAGACGCTGCCCTACAGGAAAATGCTTCGGGGGCTGGTGCGGCGGTGCCAGGTGGGCGCCGGTGGCGCCGAGGCTGACGGCCGCCGCAAAGCCCGCAGCCCCACGGGCTGTGGGGCCACGCGAGCGGCTGCCAAAGAGCTTTCCAACGAGGCACGGCTTTCCCTCCTGGCTCTTCGGGCGTGGGAGCTGTGGCCAGAGCCGCGGCCCTACCGGAAAATGCTTCGCAGGCTGGTGCGGCAGCGCTACGTAGGCGCCGGTGGCGCCGAGGCTGACGGCCGCCGGAAAGCCCGCAGCCCCACGTGCTGTGGGGCCACGTGAGCGGCTGCCAAAGAGCTTTCCAACGAGGCACGGCTTTTCCTCCTGGCTCTTCGGGCGTGGGAGCTGTGGCCAGAGCCGCGGCCCTACCGGAAAATGCTTCGCAGGCTGGCGCGGCGGCGCCACGTGGGCGCCGGTGGCGCCGAGGCTGACGGCCGCCGGAAAGCCCGCTGCCCCACGGGCTGTGGGGCCACGCGAGCGGCTGCCAAAGAGCTTTCCAACAAGGCACGGCTTTCCCTCCTGGCTCTTCGGGCGTGGGAGCTGTGGCCAGAGCCGCGGCCCTACCGGAAAATGCTTCGGGGGCTGGCGCGGCGGCGCCACGTAGGCGCCGGTGGCGCCGAGGCTGACGGCCGCCGGAAAGCCCGCAGCCCCACGGGCTGTGGGGCCACGCGAGCGGCGGCCAAAGAGCTTTCCAACGAGGCACGGTTTTCCCTCCTGGCTCTTCGGGCGTGGGAGCTGTGGCCAGAGACGCGGCCCTACCGGAAAATGCTTAGCAGACTGGTGCGGCAGCGCTACGTAGGCGCAGGTGGCGCCGAGGCTGACGGCCGCCGGAAAGCCCGCAGCCCCACGTGCTGTGGGGCCACGCGAGCGGCTGCCAAAGAGCTTTCCAACGAGGCACGGCTTTCCCTCCTGGCTCTTTGTGTGTGGGAGCTGTGGCCAGAGACGCGGCCCTACCGGAAAATGCTTCGGGGGCTGGCGCGGCGGCGCCAGGTGGGCGCCGATGGCGCCGAGGCTGACGGCCGCCGGAAAGCCCGCAGCCCCACGGGCTGTGGGGCCACGCGAGCGGCTGCCAAAGAGCTTTCCAATGAGGCACGGCTTTCCCTCCTGGCTCTTCGGGCGTGGGAGCTGTGGCCAGAGCCGCGGCCCTACCGGAAAATGCTTCGGGGGCTGGCGCGGCAGCGCCAGGTGGGCGCCGGTGGCGCCGTGGCTGACGGCCGCCCGAAAGCCCGCAGCCCCACGGGCTGTGGGGCCACGCGAGCGGCTGCCAAAGTGCTTTCCAACAAGGCATGGCTTTCCCTCCTGGCTCTTCGGGCGTGGGAGCTGTGGCCAGAGCCGCGGCCCTACCGGAAAATGCTTCGCAGGCTGGCGCGGCGGCGCCACGTAGGCGCCGGTGGCGCCGAGGCTGACGGCCGCCGGAAAGCCCGCAGCCCCACGGGCTGTGGGGCCACGCGAGCGGCTGCCAAAGAGCTTTCCAACGAGGCACGGCTTTTCCTCCTGGCTCTTCGGGCGTGGGAGCTGTGGCCAGAGCCGCGGCCCTACCGGAAAATGGTTCGCAGGCTGGCGCGGCGGCGCCACGTGGGCGCAGGTGGCGCCGAGGCTGACGGCCGCCGGAAAGCCCGCTGCCCCACGGGCTGTGGGGCCACGCGAGCGGCTGCCAAAGAGCTTTCCAACAAGGCACGGCTTTCCCTCCTGGCTCTTCGGGCGTGGGAGCTGTGGCCAGAGCCGCGGCCCTACCGGAAAATGCTTCGGGGGCTGGCACGGCGGCGCCACGTAGGCGCCGGTGGCGCCGAGGCTGACGGCCGCCGGAAAGCCCGCAGCCCCACGGGCTGTGGGGCCACGCGAGCGGCTGCCAAAGAGCTTTCCAACGAGGCACGGTTTTCCCTCCTGGCTCTTCGGGCGTGGGAGCTGTGGCCAGAGACGCGGCCCTACCGGAAAATGCTTAGCAGACTGGTGCGGCAGCGCTACGTAGGCGCCGGTGGCGCCGAGGCTGACGGCTGCCGGAAAGCCCGCAGCCCCACGTGCTGTGGGGCCACGCGAGCGGCTGCCAAAGAGCTTTCCAACGAGGCACGGCTTTCCCTCCTGGCTCTTTGGGTGTGGGAGCTGTGGCCAGAGACGCGGCCCTACCGGAAAATGCTTCGGGGGCTGGCGCGGCGGCGCCAGGTGGGCGCCGATGGCGCCGAGGCTGACGGCCGCCGGAAAGCCCGCAGCCCCACGGGCTGTGGGGCCACGCGAGCGGCTGCCAAAGAGCTTTCCAACGAGGCACGGCTTTCCCTCCTGGCTCTTCGGGCGTGGGAGCTGTGGACAGAGCCGCGGCCCTACCGGAAAATGCTTCGGGGGCTGGCGCGGCAGCGCCAGGTGGGCGCCGGTGGCGCCGAGGCTGACGGCCGCCGGAAAGCCCGCAGCCCCACGGGCTGTGGGGCCACGCGAGCGGCTGCCAAAGTGCTTTCCAACAAGGCATGGCTTTCCCTCCTGGCTCTTCGGGCGTGGGAGCTGTGGCCAGAGCCGCGGCCCTACCGGAAAATGCTTCGCAGGCTGGCGCGGCGGCGCCACGTAGGCGCCGGTGGCGCCGAGGCTGACGGCCGCCGGAAAGCCCGCAGCCCCACGGGCTGTGGGGCCACGCGAGCGGCTGCCAAAGTGCTTTCCAACAAGGCATGGCTTTCCCTCCTGGCTCTTCGGGCGTGGGAGCTGTGGCCAGAGCCGCGGCCCTACCGGAAAATGCTTCGCAGGCTGGCGCGGCGGCGCCACGTAGGCGCCGGTGGCGCCGAGGCTGACGGCCGCCGGAAAGCCCGCAGCCCCACGGGCTGTGGGGCCACGCGAGCGGCTGCCAAAGAGCTTTCCAACGAGGCACGGCTTTCCCTCCTGGCTCTTCGGGCGTGGGAGCTGTGGCCAGAGCCGCGGCCCTACCGGAAAATGCTTCGCAGGCTGGTGCGGCAGCGCTACGTAGGCGCAGGTGGCGCCGAGGCTGACGGCCGCCGTAAAGCCCGCAGCCCCACGGGCTGTGGGGCCACGCGAGCGGCTGCCAAAGAGCTTTCCAACGAGGCACGGCTTTCCCTCCTGGCTCTTCGGGCGTGGGAGCTGTGGCCAGAGACGCGGCCCTACCGGAAAATGTTTCGGGGGCTGGCGCGGCGGCGCCATGTGGGCGCCCTTAGCGCCGAGGCTGACGGCTGACGGAAAGCCCGCAGCCCCACGGGCTGTGGGGCCACGCGAGCGGCTGCCAAAGAGCTTTCCAACGAGGCACGGCTTTCCCTCCTGGCTCTTCGGGCGTGGGAGCTGTGGCCAGAGCCGCGGCCCTACCGGAAAATGCTTTGGGGGCTGGCGCGGCGGCGCCAGGTGGGCGCCGGTGGCGCCGAGGCTGACGGCCGCCAGAAAGCCCACAGCCCCACGGGCTTTGGGGCCACGCGAGCGGCTGCCAAAGAGCTTTCCAACGAGGCACGGCTTTCCCTCCTGGCTCTTCGGGCGTGGGAGCTGTGGCCAGAGCCGCGGCCCTACCGGAAAATGCTTCGGGGGCTGGCGCTGCGGCGCCAGGTGGGTGCCGGTGGCGCTAAGGCTGACTGCCGCCGCAAAACCCGCAGCCCCACGGGCTGTGGGGCCACGCGAGCGGCTGCCAAAGAGCTTTCCAACGAGGCACGGCTTTCCCTCCTGGCTCTTCGGGCGTGGGAGCTGTGGCCAGAGCCGCGGCCCTACCGGAAAATCCTTCGGGGGCTGGCACGGCGGTGCCAGGTGGGCGCCGGTGGCAACGAGGCTGACGGCCGCCGCAAAGCCCGCAGCCCCACGGGCTGTGGGGCCACGCGAGCGGCTGCCAAAGAGCTTTCCAACAAGGCACGGCTTTCCCTCCTGGCTCTTTGGGCGTGGGAGCTGTGGCCAGAGCCGCGGCCCTACCGTAAAATGCTTCGCAGGCTGGCACGGCGGCGCCACGTAGGCGCCGGTGGCGCCGAGGCTGACGGCCGCCGGAAAGCCCGCAGCCCCACGGGCTGTGGGGCCACGCGAGCGGCTGCCAAAGAGCTTTCCAACGAGGCACGGCTTTCCCTCCTGGCTCTTCGGGCGTGGGAGCTGTGGCCAGAGCCGCGGCCCTACCGGAAAATTTTTCGCAGCCTGGTGCGGCAGCGCTACGTAGGCGCAGGTGGCGCCGAGGCTGACGGCTGCCGGAAAGCCCGCAGCCCCACGTGCTGTGGGGCCACGCGAGCGGCTGCCAAAGAGCTTTCCAACGAGGCACGGCTTTCCCTCCTGGCTCTTTGGGTGTGGGAGCTGTGGCCAGAGACGCTGCCCTACAGGAAAATGCTTCGGGGGCTGGTGCGGCGGTGCCAGGTGGGCGCCGGTGGCGCCGAGGCTGACGGCCGCCGCAAAGCCCGCAGCCCCACGGGCTGTGGGGCCACGCGAGCGGCTGCCAAAGAGCTTTCCAACGAGGCACGGCTTTCCCTCCTGGCTCTTCGGGCGTGGGAGCTGTGGCCAGAGCCGCGGCCCTACCGGAAAATGCTTCGCAGGCTGGTGCGGCAGCGCTACGTAGGCGCCGGTGGCGCCGAGGCTGACGGCCGCCGGAAAGCCCGCAGCCCCACGTGCTGTGGGGCCATGCGAGCGGCTGCCAAAGAGCTTTCCAACGAGGCACGGCTTTTCCTCCTGGCTCTTCGGGCGTGGGAGCTGTGGCCAGAGCCGCGGCCCTACCGGAAAATGCTTCGCAGGCTGGCGCGGCGGCGCCACGTGGGCGCCGGTGGCGCCGAGGCTGACGGCCGCCGGAAAGCCCGCTGCCCCACGGGCTGTGGGGCCACGCGAGCGGCTGCCAAAGAGCTTTCCAACAAGGCACGGCTTTCCCTCCTGGCTCTTCGGGCGTGGGAGCTGTGGCCAGAGCCGCGGCCCTACCGGAAAATGCTTCGGGGGCTGGCGCGGCGGCGCCACGTAGGCGCCGGTGGCGCCGAGGCTGACGGCCGCCGGAAAGCCCGCAGCCCCACGGGCTGTGGGGCCACGCGAGCGGCGGCCAAAGAGCTTTCCAACGAGGCACGGTTTTCCCTCCTGGCTCTTCGGGCGTGGGAGCTGTGGCCAGAGACGCGGCCCTACCGGAAAATGCTTAGCAGACTGGTGCGGCAGCGCTACGTAGGCGCAGGTGGCGCCGAGGCTGACGGCCGCCGGAAAGCCCGCAGCCCCACGTGCTGTGGGGCCACGCGAGCGGCTGCCAAAGAGCTTTCCAACGAGGCACGGCTTTCCCTCCTGGCTCTTTGTGTGTGGGAGCTGTGGCCAGAGACGCGGCCCTACCGGAAAATGCTTCGGGGGCTGGCGCGGCGGCGCCAGGTGGGCGCCGATGGCGCCGAGGCTGACGGCCGCCGGAAAGCCCGCAGCCCCACGGGCTGTGGGGCCACGCGAGCGGCTGCCAAAGAGCTTTCCAATGAGGCACGGCTTTCCCTCCTGGCTCTTCGGGCGTGGGAGCTGTGGCCAGAGCCGCGGCCCTACCGGAAAATGCTTCGGGGGCTGGCGCGGCAGCGCCAGGTGGGCGCCGGTGGCGCCGTGGCTGACGGCCGCCGGAAAGCCCGCAGCCCCACGGGCTGTGGGGCCACGCGAGCGGCTGCCAAAGTGCTTTCCAACAAGGCATGGCTTTCCCTCCTGGCTCTTCGGGCGTGGGAGCTGTGGCCAGAGCCGCGGCCCTACCGGAAAATGCTTCGCAGGCTGGCGCGGCGGCGCCACGTAGGCGCCGGTGGCGCCGAGGCTGACGGCCGCCGGAAAGCCCGCAGCCCCACGGGCTGTGGGGCCACGCGAGCGGCTGCCAAAGAGCTTTCCAACGAGGCACGGCTTTTCCTCCTGGCTCTTCGGGCGTGGGAGCTGTGGCCAGAGCCGCGGCCCTACCGGAAAATGGTTCGCAGGCTGGCGCGGCGGCGCCACGTGGGCGCAGGTGGCGCCGAGGCTGACGGCCGCCGGAAAGCCCGCTGCCCCACGGGCTGTGGGGCCACGCGAGCGGCTGCCAAAGAGCTTTCCAACAAGGCACGGCTTTCCCTCCTGGCTCTTCGGGCGTGGGAGCTGTGGCCAGAGCCGCGGCCCTACCGGAAAATGCTTCGGGGGCTGGCACGGCGGCGCCACGTAGGCGCCGGTGGCGCCGAGGCTGACGGCCGCCGGAAAGCCCGCAGCCCCACGGGCTGTGGGGCCACGCGAGCGGCTGCCAAAGAGCTTTCCAACGAGGCACGGTTTTCCCTCCTGGCTCTTCGGGCGTGGGAGCTGTGGCCAGAGACGCGGCCCTACCGGAAAATGCTTAGCAGACTGGTGCGGCAGCGCTACGTAGGCGCCGGTGGCGCCGAGGCTGACGGCTGCCGGAAAGCCCGCAGCCCCACGTGCTGTGGGGCCACGCGAGCGGCTGCCAAAGAGCTTTCCAACGAGGCACGGCTTTCCCTCCTGGCTCTTTGGGTGTGGGAGCTGTGGCCAGAGACGCGGCCCTACCGGAAAATGCTTCGGGGGCTGGCGCGGCGGCGCCAGGTGGGCGCCGATGGCGCCGAGGCTGACGGCCGCCGGAAAGCCCGCAGCCCCACGGGCTGTGGGGCCACGCGAGCGGCTGCCAAAGAGCTTTCCAACGAGGCACGGCTTTCCCTCCTGGCTCTTCGGGCGTGGGAGCTGTGGCCAGAGCCGCGGCCCTACCGGAAAATGCTTCGGGGGCTGGCGCGGCAGCGCCAGGTGGGCGCCGGTGGCGCCGAGGCTGACGGCCGCCGGAAAGCCCGCAGCCCCACGGGCTGTGGGGCCACGCGAGCGGCTGCCAAAGTGCTTTCCAACAAGGCATGGCTTTCCCTCCTGGCTCTTCGGGCGTGGGAGCTGTGGCCAGAGCCGCGGCCCTACCGGAAAATGCTTCGCAGGCTGGCGCGGCGGCGCCACGTAGGCGCCGGTGGCGCCGAGGCTGACGGCCGCCGGAAAGCCCGCAGCCCCACGGGCTGTGGGGCCACGCGAGCGGCTGCCAAAGAGCTTTCCAACGAGGCACGGCTTTCCCTCCTGGCTCTTCGGGCGTGGGAGCTGTGGCCAGAGCCGCGGCCCTACCGGAAAATGCTTCGCAGGCTGGTGTGGCAGCGCTACGTATGCGCAGGTGGCGCCGAGGCTGACGGCCGCCGGAAAGCCCGCAGCCCCACGGGCTGTGGGGCCACGCGAGCGGCTGCCAAAGAGCTTTCCAACGAGGCACGGCTTTCCCTCCTGGCTCTTTGGGTGTGGGAGCTGTGGACAGAGCCGCGGCCCTACCGGAAAATGCTTCGTAGCCTGGTGCGGCAGCAGTACGTAGTCGCCGGTGGCGCCGAGGCTGCCGGCTGCCGGAAAGCCCGCAGCCCCACGGGCTGTGGGGCCACGCGAGCGGCTGCCAAAGAGCTTTCCAACAAGGCACGGCTTTCCCTCCTGGTTCTTCGGGCGTGGGAGCTGTGGCCAGAGCCGCGGCCCTACCGGAAAATGCTTCGGGGGCTGGCGCGGTGGCGCCACGTAGGCCCCGGTGTCGCCGAGGCTGACGGCTGCCGGAAAGCCCGCAGCCCCACGGGCTGTGGGGCCACGCGAGCGGCTGCCAAAGAGCTTTCCAACGAGGCACGGCTTTCCCTCCTGGCTCTTCGGCCGTGGGAGCTGTCGGCAGAGCCGCGGCCCTACCGGAAAATGCTTCGCAGCCTGGTGCGGCAGCGCTACGTAGGCGCAGGTGGCGCCGAGGCTGACGGCTGCCGGAAAGCCCGCAGCCCCACGTGCTGTGGGGCCACGCGAGCGGCGGCCAAAGAGCTTTCCAACGAGGCACGGTTTTCCCTCCTGGCTCTTCGGGCGTGGGAGCTGTGGACAGAGCAGCGGCCCTACCGGAAAATGCTTCGCAGCCTGGTGCGGCAGCGCTACGTAGGCGCAGGTGGCGCCGAGGCTGACGACTGCCGGAAAGCCCGCAGCCCCACGGGCTGTGGGGCCACGCGAGCAGCTGCCAAAGAGCTTTCCAACGAGGCACGGCTTTCCCTCCTGGCTCTTTGGGTGTGGGAGCTGTGGCCAGAGCCGTGACCCTACCGGAAAATGCTTCGGGGGCTGGCGCGGCGGCGCCAGGTGGGCGCCGGTGGCGCTGAGGCTGACGGCCGCCGGAAAGCCTGCAGCCCCACGGGCTGTGGGGCCACGCGAGCGGCTGCCAAAGAGCTTTCCAACGAGGCACGGCTTTCCCTCCTGGCTCTTCGGGCGTGGGAGCTGTGGCCAGAGCCGCGGCCCTACCGGAAAATGCTTAGCAGGCTGGCGCGGCGGCGCCAGGTGGGCACCGGTGGCGCCGAGGCTGACGGCCGCCGGAAAGCCCGCAGCCCCACGGGCTGTGGGGCCACGCGAGCGGCTGCCAAAGAGCTTTCCAACGAGGCACGGCTTTCCCTCCTGGCTCTTCGGGCGTGGGAGCTGTGGCCAGAGCCGCGGCCCTACCGGAAAATGCTTCGGGGGCTGGCGCGGTGGCGCCACGTAGGCGCCGGTGGCGCCGAGGCTGACGGCCGCCGTAAAGCCCGCAGCCCCACGGGCTGTGGGGCCACGCGAGCGGCTGCCAAAGAGCTTTCCAACGAGGCACGGCTTTCCCTCCTGGCTCTTCGGGCGTGGGAGCTGTGGCCAGAGCCGCGGCCCTACCGGAAAATGTTTCGGGGGCTGGCGCGGCGGCGCCATGTGGGCGCCCTTAGCGCCGAGGCTGACGGCTGACGGAAAGCCCGCAGCCCCACGGGCTGTGGGGCCACGCGAGCGGCTGCCAAAGAGCTTTCCAACGAGGCACGGCTTTCCCTCCTGGCTCTTCGGGCGTGGGAGCTGTGGCCAGAGCCGCGGCCCTACCGGAAAATGCTTTGGGGGCTGGCGCGGCGGCGCCAGGTGGGCACCGGTGGCAACGAGGCTGACGGCCGCCGGAAAGCCCGCAGTCCCACGGGCTGTGGGGCCACGCGAGCGGCTGCCAAAGAGCTTTCCAACGAGGCACGGCTTTCCCTCCTGGCTCTTCGCGTGTGGGAGCTGTCGCCAGAGCCGCGGCCCTACCGGAAAATGCTTCGCAGGCTGGCACGGCAGCACTACGTAGGCGCAGGTGGCGCCGAGGCTGATGGTCGCCGGAAAGCCCGCAGCCCCACGGGCTGTGGGGCCACGCGAGCGGCTGCCAAAGAGCTTTCCATCAAGGCACGGCTTTTCCTCCTGGCTCTTCGGGCGTGGGAGCTGTGGCCAGAGCCGCCGCCCTACCGGAAAATGCTTCGGGGGCTGGCGCGGTGGCGCCACGTAGGCGCCGGTGGCGCCGAGGCTTACGGCCGCCGGAAAGCCCGCAGCCCCACGGGCTGTGGGGCCACGCGAGCGGCTGCCAAAGAGCTTTCCAACGAGGCACGGCTTTCCCTCCTGGCTCTTCGGGCGTGGGAGCTGTGGCCAGAGCCACGGCCCTACCGGAAAATGCTTCGGGGGCTGGCGCGGCGGCGCCAGGTGGGCGCCGGTGGCAACGAGGCTGACGGCCACCAGAAAGCTAGGAGCCCCACGGGCTGTGGGGCCACGCGAGCGGCTGCCAAAGAGCTTTCCAACGAGGCACGGCTTTCCCTCCTGGCTCTTCGGGCGTGGGAGCTGTGGCCAGAGCCGCGGCCCTACCGGAAAATGCTTCGCAGGCTGGTGCGGCAGCGCTATGTAGGCGCAGCTGGCGCCGAGGCTGACGGCTGACGGAAAGCCCGCAGCCCCACGGGCTGTGGGGCCACGCGAGCGGCTGCCAAAGAGCTTTCCAACGAGGCACGGCTTTCCCTCCTGGCTCTTCGGGCGTGGGAGCTGTGGCCAGAGCCGCGGCCCTACCGGAAAATGCTTTGGGGGCTGGCGCGGCGGCGCCAGGTGGGCGCCGGTGGCGCCGAGGCTGACGGCCGCCGCAAAGCCCACAGCCCCACGGGCTTTGGGGCCACGCGAGCGGCTGCCAAAGAGCTTTCCAACGAGGCACGGCTTTCCCTCCTGGCTCTTCGGGCGTGGGAGCTGTGGCCAGAGACGCGGACCTACCGGAAAATGCTTGGCAGGCTGGCGCGGCGGCGCCAGGTGGGCACCGGTGGCAACGAGGCTGACGGCCGCCGGAAAGCCCGCAGTCCCACGGGCTGTGGGGCCACGCGAGCGGCTGCCAAAGAGCTTTCCAACGAGGCACGGCTTTCCCTCCTGGCTCTTCGCGTGTGGGAGCTGTCGCCAGAGCCGCGGCCCTACCGGAAAATGTTTCACAGGCTGGCACGGCAGCACTACGTAGGCGCAGGTGGCGCCGAGGCTGATGGCCGCCGGAAAGCCCGCAGCCCCACGGGCTGTGGGGCCACGCGAGCGGCTGCCAAAGAGCTTTCCATCAAGGCACGGCTTTTCCTCCTGGCTCTTCGGGCGTGGGAGCTGTGGCCAGAGCCGCAGCCCTACCGGAAAATGCTTCGGGGGCTGGCGCGGTGGCGCCACGTAGGCGCCGGTGGCGCCGAGGCTTACGGCCGCCGGAAAGCCCGCAGCCCCACGGGCTGTGGGGCCACGCGAGCGGCTGCCAAAGAGCTTTCCAACGAGGCACGGCTTTCCCTCCTGGCTCTTCGGGCGTGGGAGCTGTGGCCAGAGCCACGGCCCTACCGGAAAATGCTTCGGGGGCTGGCGCGGCGGCGCCAGGTGGGCGCCGGTGGCACCAAGGCTGACGGCCACCAGAAAGCTAGGAGCCCCACGGGCTGTGGGGCCACGCGAGCGGCTGCCAAAGAGCTTTCCAACGAGGCACGGCTTTCCCTCCTGGCTCTTCGGGCGTGGGAGCTGTGGCCAGAGCCGCGGCCCTACCGGAAAATGCTTCGCAGGCTGGTGCGGCAGCGCTATGTAGGCGCAGCTGGCGCCGAGGCTGACGGCTGACGGAAAGCCCGCAGCCCCACGGGCTGTGGGGCCACGCGAGCGGCTGCCAAAGAGCTTTCCAACGAGGCACGGCTTTCCCTCCTGGCTCTTCGGGCGTGGGAGCTGTGGCCAGAGCCGCGGCCCTACCGGAAAATGCTTCGCAGGCTGTTGCGGCAGCGCCAGGTGGGCGCCGGTGGCGCCGAGGCTGACGGCCGCCGCAAAGCCCGCAGCCCCACGGGCTGTGGGGCCACGCGAGCGGCTGCCAAAGAGCTTTCCAACGAGGCAGAGCTTTCCCTCCTGGCTCTTCGGGCGTGGGAGCTGTGGCCAGAGCCGTGGCCCTACCGGAAAATCCTTCGGGGGCTGGCGTGGCGGTGCCAGGTGGGCGCCGGTGGCAACGAGGCTGACGGCCGCCGGAAAGCCCGCAGCCCCACGGGCTGTGGGGTCATGCGAGCGGCTGCCAAAGAGCTTTCCAACGAGGCACGGCTTTCCCTCCTGGCTCTTCGGGCGTGGGAGCTGTGGACAGAGCCGCGGCCCTACCGGAAAATGCTTCGTAGCCTGGTGCGGCAGAACTACGTAGGCGCCGGTGGCGCCGAGGCTGACGGCTGCCAGAAAGCCCGCAGCCCCACGGGCTGTGGGGCCACGCGAGCGGCTGCCAAAGAGCTTTCCAACGAGGCACGGCTTTCCCTCCTGGCTCTTTGGGTGTGGGAGCTGTGGCGAGAGATTCTGCCCTACCGGAAAATGCTACGGGGGCTGGTGCGGCGGTGCCACGTAGGCGCCGGTGGCGCCGAGGCTGACGGCCGCCGGAAAGCCCGCAGCCCCACGGGCTGTGGGGCCACGCGAGCGGCTGCCAAAGAGCTTTCCAACGAGGCACGGCTTTCCCTCCTGGCTCTTCGGGCGTGGGAGCTGTGGCCAGAGCCGCGGCCCTACCGGAAAATGCTTCGCAGGCTGGTGCGGCAGCGCTACGTAGGCGCAGGTGGCGCCGAGGCTGACGGCCGCCGTAAAGCCCGCAGCCCCACGGGCTGTGGGGCCACGCGAGCGGCTGCCAAAGAGCTTTCCAACGAGGCACGGCTTTCCCTCCTGGCTCTTTGGGCGTGGGAGCTGTGGCCAGAGCCGCGGCCCTACCGGAAAATGTTTCGGGGGGTTGGCGCGGCGGCGCCATGTGGGCGCCCTTAGCGCCGAGGCTGACGGCTGACGGAAAGCCCGCAGCCCCACGGGCTGTGGGGCCACGCGAGCGGCTGCCAAAGAGCTTTCCAACGAGGCACGGCTTTCCCTCCTGGCTCTTCGGGCGTGGGAGCTGTCGCCAGAGCCGCGGCCCTACCGGAAAATCCTTCGGGGGCTGGCACGGCGGTGCCAGGTGGGCGCCGGTGGCAACGAGGCTGACGGCCGCCGCAAAGCCCGCAGCCCCACGGGCTGTGGGGCCACGCGAGCGGCTGCCAAAGAGCTTTCCAACGAGGCACGGCTTTCCCTCCTGGCTCTTCGGGCGTGGGAGCTGTCGCCAGAGCCGCGGCCCTACCGGAAAATCCTTCGGGGGCTGGCACGGCGGTGCCAGGTGGGCGCCGGTGGCAACGAGGCTGACGGCCGCCGCAAAGCCCGCAGCCCCACGGGCTGTGGGGCCACGCGAGCGGCTGCCAAAGAGCTTTCCAACAAGGCACGGCTTTCCCTCCTGGCTCTTCGGGCGTGGGAGCTGTGGCCAGAGCCGCGGCCCTACCGGAAAATGCTTCGTAGCCTTGTGCGGCAGCACAACGTAGGCGCCGGTGGCGCCGAGGCTGACGGCCGCCGGAAAGCCCGCAGCCCCACGGGCTGTGGGGCCACGCGAGCGGCTGCCAAAGAGCTTTCCAACGAGGCACGGCTTTCCCTCCTGGCTCTTCGGGCGTGGGAGCTGTGGCCAGAGCCGCGGCCCTACCGGAAAATGCTTCGCAGGCTGGTGCGGCAGCGCTACGTAGGCGCAGGTGGCGCCGAGGCTGACGGCTGCCGGAAAGCCCGCAGCCCCACGTGCTGTGGGGCCACGCGAGCGGCTGCCAAAGAGCTTTCCAACGAGGCACGGCTTTCCCTCCTGGCTCTTTGGGTGTGGGAGCTGTGGCCAGAGACGCGGCCCTACCGGAAAACGCTTCGCAGGCTGGCGCGGCGGCGCCAGGTGGGCGCCGGTGGCGCCGAGGCTGACGGCCGCCGCAAAGCCCGCAGCCCAACGGGCTGTGGGGCCACGCGAGCGGCTGCCAAAGAGCTTTCCAACGAGGCACGGCTTTCCCTCCTGGCTCTTCGGGCGTGTGAGCTGTTGCCAGAGCCGCGGCCCTACCGGAAAATGCTTCGGGGGCTGGCGCGGCAGCGCCAGGTGGGCGCCGGTGGCGCCGAGGCTGACGGCCGCCGGAAAGCCCGCAGCCCCACGGGCTGTGGGGCCACGCAAGCGGCTGCCAAAGAGCTTTCCAACAAGGCATGGCTTTCCCTCCTGGCTCTTCGGGCGTGGGAGCTGTGGCCAGAGCCGCGGCCCTACCGGAAAATGCTTCGCAGGCGGGCGCGGCGGCGCCACGTGGGCGCCGGTGGCGCCGAGGCTGACGGCCGCCGGAAAGCCCGCAGCCCCACGGGCTGTGGGGCCACGCGAGCGGCTGCCAAAGAGCTTTCCAACGAGGCACGGCTTTCCCTCCTGGCTCTTCGGGCGTGGGAGCTGTGGCCAGAGCCGCGGCCCTACCGGAAAATGCTTCGGGGGCTGGTGCGGCGGTGCCAGGTGGGCGCCGGTGGCGCCGAGGCTGACGGCCGCCGGAAAGCCCGCAGCCCCACGGGCTGTGGGGCCACGCGAGCGGCTGCCAAAGAGCTTTCCAACGAGGCACGGCTTTCCCTCCTGGCTCTTCGGGCGTGGGAGCTGTCGCCAGAGCCGCGGCCCTACCGGAAAATCCTTCGGGGGCTGGCACGGCGGTGCCAGGTGGGCGCCGGTGGCAACGAGGCTGACGGCCGCCGCAAAGCCCGCAGCCCCACGTGCTGTGGGGCCACGCGAGCGGCTGCCAAAGAGCTTTCCAACGAGGCACGGCTTTCCCTCCTGGCTCTTCGGGCGTGGGAGCTGTGGCCAGAGCCGCGGCCCTACCGGAAAATGCTTCGGGGGCTGGTGCGGCGGTGCCAGGTGGGCGCCGGTGGCGCCGAGGCTGACGGCCGCCGGAAAGCCCGCTGCCCCACGGGCTGTGGGGCCACGCGAGCGGCTGCCAAAGAGCTTTCCAACAAGGCACGGCTTTCCCTCCTGGCTCTTCGGGCGTGGGAGCTGTGGCCAGAGCCGCGGCCCTACCGGAAAATGCTTCGGGGGCTGGCGCGGCGGCGCCACGTAGGCGCCGGTGGCGCCGAGGCTGACGGCCGCCGGAAAGCCCGCAGCCCCACGGGCTGTGGGGCCACGCGAGCGGCGGCCAAAGAGCTTTCCAACGAGGCACGGTTTTCCCTCCTGGCTCTTCGGGCGTGGGAGCTGTGGCCAGAGACGCGGCCCTACCGGAAAATGCTTAGCAGACTGGTGCGGCAGCGCTACGTAGGCGCAGGTGGCGCCGAGGCTGACGGCCGCCGGAAAGCCCGCAGCCCCACGTGCTGTGGGGCCACGCGAGCGGCTGCCAAAGAGCTTTCCAACGAGGCACGGCTTTCCCTCCTGGCTCTTTGGGTGTGGGAGCTGTGGCCAGAGACGCGGCCCTACCGGAAAATGCTTCGGGGGCTGGCGCGGCGGCGCCAGGTGGGCGCCGATGGCGCCGAGGCTGACGGCCGCCGGAAAGCCCGCAGCCCCACGGGCTGTGGGGCCACGCGAGCGGCTGCCAAAGAGCTTTCCAACGAGGCACGGCTTTCCCTCCTGGCTCTTCGGGCGTGGGAGCTGTGGCCAGAGCCGCGGCCCTACCGGAAAATGCTTCGCAGGCTGGCGCGGCAGCGCCAGGTGGGCGCCGGTGGCGCCGAGGCTGACGGCCGCCGGAAAGCCCGCAGCCCCACGGGCTGTGGGGCCACGCGAGCGGCTGCCAAAGTGCTTTCCAACAAGGCATGGCTTTCCCTCCTGGCTCTTCGGGCGTGGGAGCTGTGGCCAGAGCCGCGGCCCTACCGGAAAATGCTTCGGGGGCTGGCGCGGCGGCGCCACGTAGGCGCCGGTGGCGCCGAGGCTGACGGCCGCCGGAAAGCCCGCAGCCCCACGGGCTGTGGGGCCACGCGAGCGGCTGCCAAAGAGCTTTCCAACGAGGCACGGCTTTCCCTCCTGGCTCTTCGGGCGTGGGAGCTGTGGCCAGAGACGCGGCCCTACCGGAAAATGCTTCGCAGGCTGGTGTGGCAGCGCTACGTAGGCGCAGGTGGCGCCGAGGCTGACGGCCGCCGGAAAGCCCGCAGCCCCACGGGCTGTGGGGCCACGCGAGCGGCTGCCAAAGAGCTTTCCAACGAGGCACGGCTTTCCCTCCTGGCTCTTCGGGCGTGGGAGCTGTGGCCAGAGCCGCGGCCCTACCGGAAAATGCTTAGCAGGCTGGCGCGGCGGCGCCAGGTGGGCACCGGTGGCGCCGAGGCTGACGGCCGCCGGAAAGCCCGCAGCCCCACGGGCTGTGGGGCCACGCGAGCGGCTGCCAAAGAGCTTTCCAACGAGGCACGGCTTTCCCTCCTGGCTCTTCGGGCGTGGGAGCTGTGGCCAGAGACGCGGCCCTACCGGAAAATGCTTCGCAGGCTGGTGTGGCAGCGCTACGTAGGCGCAGGTGGCGCCGAGGCTGACGGCCGCCGGAAAGCCCGCAGCCCCACGGGCTGTGGGGCCACGCGAGCGGCTGCCAAAGAGCTTTCCAACGAGGCACGGCTTTCCCTCCTGGCTCTTCGGGCGTGGGAGCTGTGGCCAGAGCCGCGGCCCTACCGGAAAATGCTTAGCAGGCTGGCGCGGCGGCGCCAGGTGGGCACCGGTGGCGCCGAGGCTGACGGCCGCCGGAAAGCCCGCAGCCCCACGGGCTGTGGGGCCACGCGAGCGGCTGCCAAAGAGCTTTCCAACGAGGCACGGCTTTCCCTCCTGGCTCTTCGGGCGTGGGAGCTGTGGCCAGAGCCGCGGCCCTACCGGAAAATGCTTCGGGGGCTGGCGCGGTGGCGCCACGTAGGCGCCGGTGGCGCCGAGGCTGACGGCCGCCGTAAAGCCCGCAGCCCCACGGGCTGTGGGGCCACGCGAGCGGCTGCCAAAGAGCTTTCCAACGAGGCACGGCTTTCCCTCCTGGCTCTTCGGGCGTGGGAGCTGTGGCCAGAGCCGCGGCCCTACCGGAAAATGTTTCGGGGGCTGGCGCGGCGGCGCCATGTGGGCGCCCTTAGCGTCGTGGCTGACGGCTGACGGAAAGCCCGCAGCCCCACGGGCTGTGGGGCCACGCGAGCGGCTGCCAAAGAGCTTTCCAACGAGGCACGGCTTTCCCTCCTGGCTCTTCGGGCGTGGGAGCTGTGGCCAGAGACGCGGCCCTACCGGAAAATGCTTCGCAGGCTGGCGCGGCGGCGCCAGGTGGGCACCGGTGGCAACGAGGCTGACGGCCGCCGGAAAGCCCGCAGTCCCACGGGCTGTGGGGCCACGCGAGCGGCTGCCAAAGAGCTTTCCAACGAGGCACGGCTTTTCCTCCTGGCTCTTCGCGTGTGGGAGCTGTCGCCAGAGCCGCGGCCCTACCGGAAAATGTTTCACAGGCTGGCACGGCAGCACTACGTAGGCGCAGGTGGCGCCGAGGCTGACGGCTGCCGGAAAGCCCGCAGCCCCACGTGCTGTGGGGCCACGCGAGCGGCGGCCAAAGAGCTTTCCAACGAGGCACGGTTTTCCCTCCTGGCTCTTTGGGTGTGGGAGCTGTGGCCAGAGCCGTGACCCTACCGGAAAATGCTTCGGGGGCTGGCGCGGCGGCGCCAGGTGGGCGCCGGTGGCGCTGAGGCTGACGGCCGCCGGAAAGCCTGCAGCCCCACGGGATGTGGGGCCACGCGAGCGGCTGCCAAAGAGCTTTCCAACGAGGCACGGCTTTCCCTCCTGGCTCTTCGGGCGTGGGAGCTGTGGCCAGAGCCGCGGCCCTACCGGAAAATGCTTAGCAGGCTGGCGCGGCGGCGCCAGGTGGGCACCGGTGGCGCCGAGGCTGACGGCCGCCGGAAAGCCCGCAGCCCCACGGGCTGTGGGGCCACGCGAGCGGCTGCCAAAGAGCTTTCCAACGAGGCACGGCTTTCCCTCCTGGCTCTTCGGGCGTGGGAGCTGTGGCCAGAGCCGCGGCCCTACCGGAAAATGCTTCGGGGGCTGGCGCGGTGGCGCCACGTGGGCGCCGGTGGCGCCGAGGCTGACGGCCGCCGTAAAGCCCGCAGCCCCACGGGCTGTGGGGCCACGCGAGCGGCTGCCAAAGAGCTTTCCAACGAGGCACGGCTTTCCCTCCTGGCTCTTCGGGCGTGGGAGCTGTCGCCAGAGCCGCGGCCCTACCGGAAAATGCTTCGCAGGCTGGCGCGGCAGCGCTACGTAGGCGCAGGTGGCGCCGAGGCTGACGGCCGCCGGAAAGCCCGCAGCCCCACGTGCTGTGGGGCCACGCGAGCGGCTGCCAAAGAGCTTTCCAACGAGGCACGGCTTTCCCTCCTGGCTCTTCGGGCGTGGGAGCTGTGGCCAGAGCCGCGGCCCTACCGGAAAATGCTTCGGGGGCTGGTGCGGCGGTGCCAGGTGGGCGCCGGTGGCGCCGAGGCTGACGGCCGCCGGAAAGCCCGCTGCCCCACGGGCTGTGGGGCCACGCGAGCGGCTGCCAAAGAGCTTTCCAACAAGGCACGGCTTTCCCTCCTGGCTCTTCGGGCGTGGGAGCTGTGGCCAGAGCCGCGGCCCTACCGGAAAATGCTTCGGGGGCTGGCGCGGCGGCGCCACGTAGGCGCCGGTGGCGCCGAGGCTGACGGCCGCCGGAAAGCCCGCAGCCCCACGGGCTGTGGGGCCACGCGAGCGGCGGCCAAAGAGCTTTCCAACGAGGCACGGTTTTCCCTCCTGGCTCTTCGGGCGTGGGAGCTGTGGCCAGAGACGCGGCCCTACCGGAAAATGCTTAGCAGACTGGTGCGGCAGCGCTACGTAGGCGCAGGTGGCGCCGAGGCTGACGGCCGCCGGAAAGCCCGCAGCCCCACGTGCTGTGGGGCCACGCGAGCGGTTGCCAAAGAGCTTTCCAACGAGGCACGGCTTTCCCTCCTGGCTCTTTGGGTGTGGGAGCTGTGGCCAGAGACGCGGCCCTACCGGAAAATGCTTCGGGGGCTGGCGCGGCGGCGCCAGGTGGGCGCCGATGGCGCCGAGGCTGACGGCCGCCGGAAAGCCCGCAGCCCCACGGGCTGTGGGGCCACGCGAGCGGCTGCCAAAGAGCTTTCCAACGAGGCACGGCTTTCCCTCCTGGCTCTTCGGGCGTGGGAGCTGTGGCCAGAGCCGCGGCCCTACCGGAAAATGCTTCGCAGGCTGGCGCGGCAGCGCCAGGTGGGCGCCGGTGGCGCCGAGGCTGACGGCCGCCGGAAAGCCCGCAGCCCCACGGGCTGTGGGGCCACGCGAGCGGCTGCCAAAGTGCTTTCCAACAAGGCATGGCTTTCCCTCCTGGCTCTTCGGGCGTGGGAGCTGTGGCCAGAGCCGCGGCCCTACCGGAAAATGCTTCGGGGGCTGGCGCGGCGGCGCCACGTAGGCGCCGGTGGCGCCGAGGCTGACGGCCGCCGGAAAGCCCGCAGCCCCACGGGCTGTGGGGCCACGCGAGCGGCTGCCAAAGAGCTTTCCAACGAGGCACGGCTTTCCCTCCTGGCTCTTCGGGCGTGGGAGCTGTGGCCAGAGACGCGGCCCTACCGGAAAATGCTTCGCAGGCTGGTGTGGCAGCGCTACGTAGGCGCAGGTGGCGCCGAGGCTGACGGCCGCCGGAAAGCCCGCAGCCCCACGGGCTGTGGGGCCACGCGAGCGGCTGCCAAAGAGCTTTCCAACGAGGCACGGCTTTCCCTCCTGGCTCTTCGGGCGTGGGAGCTGTGGCCAGAGCCGCGGCCCTACCGGAAAATGCTTAGCAGGCTGGCGCGGCGGCGCCAGGTGGGCGCCGGTGGCGCCGAGGCTGACGGCCGCCGGAAAGCCCGCAGCCCCACGGGCTGTGGGGCCACGCGAGCGGCTGCCAAAGAGCTTTCCAACGAGGCACGGCTTTCCCTCCTGGCTCTTCGGGCGTGGGAGCTGTGGCCAGAGACGCGGCCCTACCGGAAAATGCTTCGCAGGCTGGTGTGGCAGCGCTACGTAGGCGCAAGTGGCGCCGAGGCTGACGGCCGCCGGAAAGCCCGCAGCCCCACGGGCTGTGGGGCCACGCGAGCGGCTGCCAAAGAGCTTTCCAACGAGGCACGGCTTTCCCTCCTGGCTCTTCGGGCGTGGGAGCTGTGGCCAGAGCCGCGGCCCTACCGGAAAATGCTTAGCAGGCTGGCGCGGCGGCGCCAGGTGGGCACCGGTGGCGCCGAGGCTGACGGCCGCCGGAAAGCCCGCAGCCCCACGGGCTGTGGGGCCACGCGAGCGGCTGCCAAAGAGCTTTCCAACGAGGCACGGCTTTCCCTCCTGGCTCTTCGGGCGTGGGAGCTGTGGCCAGAGCCGCGGCCCTACCGGAAAATGCTTCGGGGGCTGGCGCGGTGGCGCCACGTAGGCGCCGGTGGCGCCGAGGCTGACGGCCGCCGTAAAGCCCGCAGCCCCACGGGCTGTGGGGCCACGCGAGCGGCTGCCAAAGAGCTTTCCAACGAGGCACGGCTTTCCCTCCTGGCTCTTCGGGCGTGGGAGCTGTGGCCAGAGCCGCGGCCCTACCGGAAAATGTTTCGGGGGCTGGCGCGGCGGCGCCATGTGGGCGCCCTTAGCGTCGTGGCTGACGGCTGACGGAAAGCCCGCAGCCCCACGGGCTGTGGGGCCACGCGAGCGGCTGCCAAAGAGCTTTCCAACGAGGCACGGCTTTCCCTCCTGGCTCTTCGGGCGTGGGAGCTGTGGCCAGAGCCGCGGCCCTACCGGAAAATGCTTCGCAGGCTGGCGCGGCGGCGCCAGGTGGGCACCGGTGGCAACGAGGCTGACGGCCGCCGGAAAGCCCGCAGTCCCACGGGCTGTGGGGCCACGCGAGCGGCTGCCAAAGAGCTTTCCAACGAGGCACGGCTTTTCCTCCTGGCTCTTCGCGTGTGGGAGCTGTCGCCAGAGCCGCGGCCCTACCGGAAAATGTTTCACAGGCTGGCACGGCAGCACTACGTAGGCGCAGGTGGCGCCGAGGCTGACGGCTGCCGGAAAGCCCGCAGCCCCACGTGCTGTGGGGCCACGCGAGCGGCGGCCAAAGAGCTTTCCAACGAGGCACGGTTTTCCCTCCTGGCTCTTCGGGCGTGGGAGCTGTGGACAGAGCAGCGGCCCTACCGGAAAATGCTTCGCAGCCTGGTGCGGCAGCGCTACGTAGGCGCAGGTGGCGCCGAGGCTGACGACTGCCGGAAAGCCCGCAGCCCCACGGGCTGTGGGGCCACGCGAGCAGCTGCCAAAGAGCTTTCCAACGAGGCACGGCTTTCCCTCCTGGCTCTTTGGGTGTGGGAGCTGTGGCCAGAGCCGTGACCCTACCGGAAAATGCTTCGGGGGCTGGCGCGGCGGCGCCAGGTGGGCGCCGGTGGCGCTGAGGCTGACGGCCGCCGGAAAGCCTGCAGCCCCACGGGATGTGGGGCCACGCGAGCGGCTGCCAAAGAGCTTTCCAACGAGGCACGGCTTTCCCTCCTGGCTCTTCGGGCGTGGGAGCTGTGGCCAGAGCCGCGGCCCTACCGGAAAATGCTTAGCAGGCTGGCGCGGCGGCGCCAGGTGGGCACCGGTGGCGCCGAGGCTGACGGCCGCCGGAAAGCCCGCTGCCCCACGGGCTGTGGGGCCACGCGAGCGGCTGCCAAAGAGCTTTCCAACGAGGCACGGCTTTCCCTCCTGGCTCTTCGGGCGTGGGAGCTGTGGCCAGAGCCGCGGCCCTACCGGAAAATGCTTCGGGGGCTGGCGCGGTGGCGCCACGTGGGCGCCGGTGGCGCCGAGGCTGACGGCCGCCGTAAAGCCCGCAGCCCCACGGGCTGTGGGGCCACGCGAGCGGCTGCCAAAGAGCTTTCCAACGAGGCACGGCTTTCCCTCCTGGCTCTTCGGGCGTGGGAGCTGTGGCCAGAGCCGCGGCCCTACCGGAAAATGTTTCGGGGGCTGGCGCTGCGGCGCCATGTGGGCGCCCTTAGCGCCGAGGCTGACTGCTGACGGAAAGCCCGCAGCCCCACGGGCTGTGGGGCCACGCGAGCGGCTGCCAAAGAGCTTTCCAACGAGGCACGGCTTTCCCTCCTGGCTCTTCGCGTGTGGGAGCTGTCGCCAGAGCCGCGGCCCTACCGGAAAATGTTTCACAGGCTGGCACGGCAGCACTACGTAGGCGCAGGTGGCGCCGAGGCTGATGGCCGCCGGAAAGCCCGCAGCCCCACGGGCTGTGGGGCCACGCGAGCGGCTGCCAAAGAGCTTTCCATCAAGGCACGGCTTTTCCTCCTGGCTCTTCGGGCGTGGGAGCTGTGGCCAGAGCCGCAGCCCTACCGGAAAATGCTTCGGGGGCTGGCGCGGTGGCGCCACGTAGGCGCCGGTGGCGCCGAGGCTTACGGCCGCCGGAAAGCCCGCAGCCCCACGGGCTGTGGGGCCACGTGAGCGGCTGCCAAAGAGCTTTCCAACGAGGCACGGCTTTCCCTCCTGGCTCTTCGGGCGTGGGAGCTGTGGCCAGAGCCACGGCCCTACCGGAAAATGCTTCGGGGGCTGGCGCGGCGGCGCCAGGTGGGCGCCGGTGGCACCGAGGCTGACGGCCACCAGAAAGCTAGGAGCCCCACGGGCTGTGGGGCCACGCGAGCGGCTGCCAAAGAGCTTTCCAACGAGGCACGGCTTTCCCTCCTGGCTCTTCGGGCGTGGGAGCTGTGGCCAGAGCCGCGGCCCTACCGGAAAATGCTTCGCAGGCTGGTGCGGCAGCGCTATGTAGGCGCAGCTGGCGCCGAGGCTGACGGCTGACGGAAAGCCCGCAGCCCCACGGGCTGTGGGGCCACGCGAGCGGCTGCCAAAGAGCTTTCCAACGAGGCACGGCTTTCCCTCCTGGCTCTTCGGGCGTGGGAGCTGTGGCCAGAGCCGCGGCCCTACCGGAAAATGCTTCGGGGGCTGGCGCGGCGGCGCCAGGTGGGCGCCGGTGGCGCCGAGGCTGACGGCCGCCGCAAAGCCCGCAGCCCCACGGGCTGTGGGGCCACGCGAGCGGCTGCCAAAGAGCTTTCCAACGAGGCACAGCTTTCCCTCCTGGCTCTTCGGGCGTGGGAGCTGTGGCCAGAGCCGTGGCCCTACCGGAAAATCCTTCGGGGGCTGGCGTGGCGGTGCCAGGTGGGCGCCGGTGGCAACGAGGCTGACGGCCGCCGGAAAGCCCGCAGCCCCACGGGCTGTGGGGTCATGCGAGCGGCTGCCAAAGAGCTTTCCAACGAGGCACGGCTTTCCCTCCTGGCTCTTCGGGCGTGGGAGCTGTGGCCAGAGCCGCGGCCCTACCGGAAAATGCTTCGTAGCCTGGTGCGGCAGCACTACGTAGGCGCCGGTGGCGCCAAGGCTGCCGGCTGCCGGAACGCCCGCAGCCCCACGGGCTGTGGGGCCACGCGAGCGGCTGCCAAAGAGCTTTCCAACGAGGCACGGCTTTCCCTCCTGGCTCTTCGGGCGTGGGAGCTGTCGCCAGAGCCGCGGCCCTACCGGAAAATGCTTCGCAGGCTGGTGCGGCAGCGCTACGTAGGCGCAGGTGGCGCCGAGGCTGACGGCTGCCGGAAAGCCCGCAGCCCCACGTGATGTGGGGCCACGCGAGCGGCTGCCAAAGAGCTTTCCAACGAGGCACGGCTTTCCCTCCTGGCTCTTTGGGTGTGGGAGCTGTGGCGAGAGACGCGGCCCTACCGGAAAATGCTACGGGGGCTGGTGCGGCGGTGCCAGGTGGGCGCCGGTGGCGCCGAGGCTGACGGCCGCCGGAAAGCCCGCAGCCCCACGGGCTGTGGGGCCACGCGAGCGGCTGCCAAAGAGCTTTCCAACGAGGCACGGCTTTCCCTCCTGCCTCTTCGGGCGTGGGAGCTGTGGCCAGAGCCGCGGCCCTACCGGAAAATGCTTCGCAGGCTGGTGCGGCAGCGCTACGTAGGCGCAGGTGGCGCCGAGGCTGACGGCCGCCGTAAAGCCCGCAGCCCCACGGGCTGTGGGGCCACGCGGGCGGCTGCCAAAGAGCTTTCCAACGAGGCACGGCTTTCCCTCCTGCCTCTTCGGGCGTGGGAGCTGTGGCCAGAGCCGCGGCCCTACCGGAAAATGTTTCGGGGGCTGGCGCGGCGGCGCCATGTGGGCGCCCTTAGCGCCGAGGCTGACGGCTGACGGAAAGCCCGCAGCCCCACGGGCTGTGGGGCCACGCGAGCGGCTGCCAAAGAGCTTTCCAACGAGGCACGGCTTTCCCTCCTGGCTCTTCGGGCGTGGGAGCTGTGGCCAGAGCCGCGGCCCTACCGGAAAATGCTTTGGGGGCTGGCGCGGCGGCGCCAGGTGGGCGCCGGTGGCGCCGAGGCTGACGGCCGCCGGAAAGCCCACAGCCCCACGGGCTTTGGGGCCACGCGAGCGGCTGCCAAAGAGCTTTCCAACGAGGCACGGCTTTCCCTCCTGGCTCTTCGGGCGTGGGAGCTGTGGCCAGAGACGCGGACCTACCGGAAAATGCTTGGCAGGCTGGCGCGGCGGCGCCAGGTGGGCACCGGTGGCAACGAGGCTGACGGCCGCCGGAAAGCCCGCAGTCCCACGGGCTGTGGGGCCACGCGAGCGGCTGCCAAAGAGCTTTCCAACGAGGCACGGCTTTCCCTCCTGGCTCTTCGCATGTGGGAGCTGTCGCCAGAGCCGCGGCCCTACCGGAAAATGTTTCACAGGCTGGCACGGCAGCACTACGTAGGCGCCGGTGGCGCCGAGGCTGATGGCCGCCGGAAAGCCCGCAGCCCCACGGGCTGTGGGGCCACGCGAGCGGCTGCCAAAGAGCTTTCCATCAAGGCACGGCTTTTCCTCCTGGCTCTTCGGGCGTGGGAGCTGTGGCCAGAGCCGCAGCCCTACCGGAAAATGCTTCGGGGGCTGGCGCGGTGGCGCCACGTAGGCGCCGGTGGCGCCGAGGCTTACGGCCGCCGGAAAGCCCGCAGCCCCACGGGCTGTGGGGCCACGCGAGCGGCTGCCAAAGAGCTTTCCAACGAGGCACGGCTTTCCCTCCTGGCTCTTCGGGCATGGGAGCTGTGGCCAGAGCCACGGCCCTACCGGAAAATGCTTCGGGGGCTGGCGCGGCGGCGCCAGGTGGGCACCGGTGGCAACGAGGCTGACGGCCGCCGGAAAGCCCGCAGTCCCACGGGCTGTGGGGCCACGCGAGCGGCTGCCAAAGAGCTTTCCAACGAGGCACGGCTTTCCCTCCTGGCTCTTCGGGCGTGGGAGCTGTCGCCAGAGCCGCGGCCCTACCGGAAAATGCTTCGCAGGCTGGTGCGGCAGCGCTACGTAGGCGCAGGTGGCGCCGAGGCTGACGGCTGCCGGAAAGGCCGCAGCCCCACGTGATGTGGGGCCACGCGAGCGGCTGCCAAAGAGCTTTCCAACGAGGCACGGCTTTCCCTCCTGGCTCTTTGGGTGTGGGAGCTGTGGCGAGAGATTCTGCCCTACCGGAAAATGCTACGGGGGCTGGTGCGGCGGTGCCAGGTGGGCGCCGGTGGCGCCGAGGCTGACGGCCGCCGGAAAGCCCGCAGCCCCACGGGCTGTGGGGCCACGCGAGCGGCTGCCAAAGAGCTTTCCAACGAGGCACGGCTTTCCCTCCTGCCTCTTCGGGCGTGGGAGCTGTGGCCAGAGCCGCGGCCCTACCGGAAAATGCTTCGCAGGCTGGTGCGGCAGCGCTACGTAGGCGCAGGTGGCGCCGAGGCTGACGGCTGCCGGAAAGGCCGCAGCCCCACGTGATGTGGGGCCACGCGAGCGGCTGCCAAAGAGCTTTCCAACGAGGCACGGCTTTCCCTCCTGGCTCTTTGGGTGTGGGAGCTGTGGCGAGAGATTCTGCCCTACCGGAAAATGCTTTGGGGGCTGGCGCGGCGGCGCCAGGTGGGCGCCGGTGGCGCCGAGGCTGACGGCCGCCGGAAAGCCCACAGCCCCACGGGCTTTGGGGCCACGCGAGCGGCTGCCAAAGAGCTTTCCAACGAGGCACGGCTTTCCCTCCTGGCTCTTCGGGCGTGGGAGCTGTGGCCAGAGCCGCGGCCCTACCGGAAAATGCTTCGGGGGCTTGCGCTGCGGCGCCAGGAGGGTGCCGGTGGCGCTAAGGCTGACTGCCGCCGCAAAACCCGCAGCCCCACGGGCTGTGGGGCCACGCGAGCGGCTGCCAAAGAGCTTTCCAACGAGGCACGGCTTTCCCTCCTGGCTCTTCGGGCGTGGGAGCTGTCGCCAGAGCCGCGGCCCTACCGGAAAATCCTTCGGGGGCTGGCACGGCGGTGCCAGGTGGGCGCCGGTGGCAACGAGGCTGACGGCCGCCGCAAAGCCCGCAGCCCCAAGGGCTGTGGGGCCACGCGAGCGGCTGCCAAAGAGCTTTCCAACAAGGCACGGCTTTCCCTCCTGGCTCTTCGGGCGTGGGAGCTGTGGCCAGAGCCGCGGCCCTACCGGAAAATGCTTCGTAGCCTTGTGTGGCAGCACAACGTAGGCGCCGGTGGCGCCGAGGCTGACGGCCGCCGGAAAGCCCGCAGCCCCACGGGCTGTGGGGCCACGCGAGCGGCTGCCAAAGAGCTTTCCAACAAGGCACGGCTTTCCCTCCTGGCTCTTTGGGCGTGGGAGCTGTGGCCAGAGCCGCGGCCCTACCGGAAAATGCTTCGCAGGCTGGCACGGCGGCGCCACGTAGGCGCCGGTGGCGCCGAGCCTGACGGCCGCCGGAAAGCCCGCAGCCCCACGGGCTGTGGGGCCACGCGAGCGGCTGCCAAAGAGCTTTCCAACGAGGCACGGCTTTCCCTCCTGGCTCTTCGGCCGTGGGAGCTGTGGCCAGAGCCGCGGCCCTACCGGAAAATGCTTCGCAGGCTGGTGCGGCAGCGCTACGTACGCGCAGGTGGCGCCGAGGCTGACGGCTGACGGAAAGCCCGCAGCCCCACGTGCTGTGGGGCCACGCGAGCGGCTGCCAAAGAGCTTTCCAACGAGGCACGGCTTTCCCTCCTGGCTCTTTGGGTGTGGGAGCTGTGGCCAGAGACGCGGCCCTACCGGAAAATGCTTCGCAGACTGGTGCGGCAGCGCTACGTAGGCGCAGGTGGCGCCGAGGCTGACGGCCGCCGGAAAGCCCGCAGCCCCACGGGCTGTGGGGCCACGCGAGCGGCTGCCAAAGAGCTTTCCAACGAGGCACGGCTTTCCCTCCTGGCTCTTTGGGTGTGGGAGCTGTGGCCAGAGACGCGGCCCTACCGGAAAATGCTTCGGGGGCTGGCGCGGCGGCGCCAGGTGGGCGCCGATGGCGCCGAGGCTGACGGCCGCCGGAAAGCCCGCAGCCCCACGGGCTGTGGGGCCACGCGAGCGGCTGCCAAAGAGCTTTCCAACGAGGCACGGCTTTCCCTCCTGGCTCTTCGGGCGTGGGAGCTGTGGCCAGAGCCGCGGCCCTACCGGAAAATGCTTCGGGGGCTGGCGCGGCAGCGCCAGGTGGGCGCCGGTGGCGCCGAGGCTGACGGCCGCCGGATAGCCCGCAGCCCCACGGGCTGTGGGGCCACGCGAGCGGCTGCCAAAGTGCTTTCCAACAAGGCATGGCTTTCCCTCCTGGCTCTTCGGGCATGGGAGCTGTGGCCAGAGCCGCGGCCCTACCGGAAAATGCTTCGCAGGCTGGCGCGGCGGCGCCACGTAGGCGCCGGTGGCGCCGAGGCTGACGGCCGCCGGAAAGCCCGAAGCCCCACGGGCTGTGGGGCCACGCGAGCGGCTGCCAAAGAGCTTTCCAACGAGGCACGGCTTTCCCTCCTGGCTCTTCGGGCGTGGGAGCTGTGGCCAGAGCCGCGGCCCTACCGGAAAATGCTTCGCAGGCTGGTGTGGCAGCGCTACGTAGGCGCAGGTGGCGCCGAGGCTGATGGCCGCCGGAAAGCCCGCAGCCCCACGGGCTGTGGGGCCACGCGAGCGGCTGCCAAAGAGCTTTCCAACGAGGCACGGCTTTCCCTCCTGGCTCTTTGGGTGTGGGAGCTGTGGACAGAGCCGCGGCCCTACCGGAAAATGCTTCGTAGCCTGGTGCGGCAGCAGTATGTAGGCGCCGGTGGCGCCGAGGCTGCCGGCTGCCGGAAAGCCCGCAGCCCCACGGGCTGTGGGGCCACGCGAGCGGCTGCCAAAGAGCTTTCCAACAAGGCACGGCTTTCCCTCCTGGTTCTTCGGGCGTGGGAGCTGTGGGCAGAGCCGCGGCCCTACTGGAAAATGCTTCGCAGGCTGGCGCGGTGGCGCCACGTAGGCCCCGGTGGCGCCGAGGCTGACGGCTGCCGGAAAGCCCGCAGCCCCACGGGCTGTGGGGCCACGCGAGCGGCGGCCAAAGAGCTTTCCAACGAGGCACGGCTTTCCCTCCTGGCTCTTCGGCCGTGGGAGCTGTCGCCAGAGCCGCGGCCCTACCGGAAAATGCTTCGCAGCCTGGTGCGGCAGCGCTACGTAGGCGCAGGTGGCGCCGAGGCTGACAGCTGCCGGAAAGCCCGCAGCCCCACGTGCTGTGGGGCCACGCGAGCGGCGGCCAAAGAGCTTTCCAACGAGGCACGGTTTTCCCTCCTGGCTCTTCGGGCGTGGGAGCTGTGGACAGAGCAGCGGCCCTACCGGAAAATGCTTCGCAGCCTGGTGCGGCAGCGCTACGTAGGCGCAGGTGGCGCCGAGGCTGACGACTGCCGGAAAGCCCGCAGCCCCACGGGCTGTGGGGCCACGCGAGCAGCTGCCAAAGAGCTTTCCAACGAGGCACGGCTTTCCCTCCTGGCTCTTTGGGTGTGGGAGCTGTGGCCAGAGCCGTGACCCTACCGGAAAATGCTTCGCAGGCTGGCGCGGCGGCGCCAGGTGGGCGCCGGTGGCGCTGAGGCTGACGGCCGCCGGAAAGCCTGCAGCCCCACGGGATGTGGGGCCACGCGAGCGGCTGCCAAAGAGCTTTCCAACGAGGCACGGCTTTCCCTCCTGGCTCTTCGGGCGTGGGAGCTGTGGCCAGAGCCGCGGCCCTACCGGAAAATGCTTCGCAGCCTGGTGCGGCAGCGCTACGTAGGCGCAGGTGGCGCCGAGGCTGACGGCTGCCGGAAAGCCCGCAGCCCCACGGGCTGTGGGGCCACGCGAGCGGCTGCCAAAGAGCTTTCCAACGAGGCACGGCTTTCCCTCCTGGCTCTTCGGGCGTGGGAGCTGTGGCCAGAGCCGCGTACCTACCGGAAAATGCTTCGCAGCCTGGTGCGGCAGCGCTACGTAGGCGCAGGTGGCACCGAGGCTGACGGCCGACGGAAAGCCCGCAGCCCCACGGGCTGTGGGGCCACGCGAGCGGCTGCCAAAGAGCTTTCCAACGAGGCACGGCTTTTCCTCCTAGCTCTTCGGGCGTGGGAGCTGTGGCCAGAGCCGCGGCCCTACCGGAAAATGCTTCGCAGGCTGGTGCGGCAGCGCTACGTAGGCGCCGGTGGCGCCGAGGCTGACGGCTGCCGGAAAGCCCGCAGCCCCACGGGCTGTGGGGCCACGCGAGCGGCTGCCAAAGAGCTTTCCAACGAGGCACGGCTTTCCCTCCTGGCTCTTTGGGTGTGGGAGCTGTGGCCAGAGCCGCGACCCTACCGGAAAATGCTTCGGGGGCTGGCGCGGCGGCGCCAGGTGGGCGCCGGTGGCGCCGAGGCTGATTGCCGCCGGAAAGCCCGCAGCCCCACGGGCTGTGGGGCCACGCGAGTGGCTACCAAAGAGCTTTCCAACGAGGCACGGCTTTCCCTCCTGGCTCTTCGGGCGTGGGAGCTGTGGCCAGAGCCGCGGCCCTACCGGAAAATCCTTCGGGGGCTGGCGCGGCAGCGCCAGGTGGGCGCCGGTGGCGCCGAGGCTGACGGCCGCCGGAAAGCCCGCAGCCCCACGGGCTGTGGGGCCACGCGAGCGGCTGCCAAAGAGCTTTCCAACGAGGCACGGCTTTCCCTCCTGGCTCTTCGGGCGTGGGAGCTGTGGCCAGAGCCGCGGCCCTACCGGAAAATGCTTCGGGGGCTGGCGCGGCAGCGCCAGGTGGGCGCCGGTGGCGCCGAGGCTGACGGCCGCCGGAAAGCCCGCAGCCCCACGGGCTGTGGGGCCACGCGAGCGGCTGCCAAAGAGCTTTCCAACGAGGCACGGCTTTCCCTCCTGGCTCTTCGGGCGTGGGAGCTGTGGCCAGAGCCGCGGCCCTACCGGAAAATGCTTCGCAGGCTGGTGCGGCAGCGCTACGTAGGCGCAGGTGGCGCCGAGGCTGCCGGCTGCCGGAAAGCCCGCAGCCCCACGGGCTGTGGGGCCACGCGAGCGGCTGCCAAAGAGCTTTCCAACGAGGCACGGCTTTCCCTCCTGGCTCTTTGGGTGTGGGAGCTGTGGACAGAGCCGCGGCCCTACCGGAAAATGCTTCGCAGGCTGGCGCGGCGGCGCCACGTGGGCGCCGGTGGCGCCGAGGCTGACGGCCGCCGGAAAGCCCGCAGCCCCACGGGCTGTGGGGCCACGCGAGCGGCTGCCAAAGAGCTTTCCAACGAGGCACGGCTTTCCCTCCTGGCTCTTCGGGCGTGGGAGCTGTGGCCAGAGCCGCGGCCCTACCGGAAAATACTTCGGGGGCTGGCGCGGCGGCGCCAGGTGGGCGCCGGTGGCGCCGAGGCTGACGGCCCCCGGAAAGCCCGCAGCCCACGGGCTGTGGGGCCACGCGAGCGGCTGCCAAAGAGCTTTCCAACGAGGCACGGCTTTCCCTCCTGGCTCTTCGGGCGTGGGAGCTGTGGCCAGAGCCGCGGCCTTACCGGAAAATGCTTCGCAGGCTGGCGCGGCGGCGCCATGTAGGCGCCGGTGGCGCCGAGGCTGACGGCCGCCGGAAAGCCCGCAGCCCCACGTGCTGTGGGGCCACGCGAGCGGCTGCCAAAGAGCTTTCCAACGAGGCACGGCTTTCCCTCCTGGCTCTTCGGGCGTGGGAGCTGTGGCCAGAGACGCGGCACTACCGTAAAATGCTTCGCAGGCTGGTGCGGCAGCGCTACGTAGGCGCCGGTGGCGCCGAGGCTGACGGCTGCCGGAAAGCCCGCAGCCCCACGTGCTGTGGGGCCACGCGAGCGGCTGCCAAAGAGCTTTCCAACGAGGCACGGCTTTCCCTCCTGGCTCTTCGGGCGTGGGAGCTGTGGCCAGAGCCGCGTACCTACCGGAAAATGCTTCGCAGCCTGGTGCGGCAGCGCTACGTAGGCGCAGGTGGCGCCGAGGCTGACGGCTGCCGGAAAGCCCGCAGCCCCACGGGCTGTGGGGCCACGCGAGCGGCTGCCAAAGAGCTTTCCAACGAGGCACGGCTTTCCCTCCTGGCTCTTCGGGCGTGGGAGCTGTGGCCAGAGCCGCGTACCTACCGGAAAATGCTTCGCAGCCTGGTGCGGCAGCGCTACGTAGGCGCAGGTGGTGCCGAGGCTGACGGCCGCCGGAAAGCCCGCAGCCCCACGGGCTGTGGGGCCACGCGAGCGGCTGCCAAAGAGCTTTCCAACGAGGCACGGCTTTTCCTCCTAGCTCTTCGGGCGTGGGAGCTGTGGACAGAGACGCGGCCCTACCGGAAAATGCTTCGCAGGCTGGTGCGGCAGCGCTACGTAGGCGCACGTGGCGCCGAGGCTGACGGCTGCCGGAAAGCCCGCAGCCCCACGTGCTGTGGGGCCACGCGAGCGGCTGCCAAAGAGCTTTCCAACGAGGCACGGCTTTCCCTCCTGGCTCTTTGGGTGTGGGAGCTGTGGCCAGAGCCGCAACCCTACCGGAAAATGCTTCGGGGGCTGGCGCGGCGGCGCCACGTGGGCGCCGGTGGCGCCGAGGCTGACGGCCGCAGGAAAGCCGGCAGCCCCACGGGCTGTGGGGCCACGCGAGTGGCTACCAAAGAGCTTTCCAACGAGGCACGGCTTTCCCTCCTGGCTCTTCGGGCGTGGGAGCTGTGGCCAGAGCCGCGGCCCTACCGGAAAATGCTTCGGGAGCTGGCGCGGCAGCGCCAGGTGGGCGCCGGTGGCGCCGAGGCTGACGGCCGCCGGAAAGCCCGCAGCCCCACGGGCTGTGGGGCCACGCGAGCGGCTGCCAAAGAGCTTTCCAACGAGGCACGGCTTTCCCTCCTGGCTCTTCGGGCGTGGGAGCTGTGGCCAGAGCCGCGGCCCTACCGGAAAATGCTTCGCAGGCTGGTGCGGCAGCGCTACGTAGGCGCCGGTGGCGCCGAGGCTGACGGCCGACTGAAAGCCCGCAGCCCCACGGGCTGTGGGGCCACGCGAGCGGCTGCCAAAGAGCTTTCCAACGAGGCACGGATTTCCCTCCTGGCTCTTCGGGCGTGGGAGCTGTGGCCAGAGCCGCGGCCCTACCGGAAAATGCTTCGCAGGCTGGCGCGGCGGCGCCACGTGGGCGCCGGTGGCGCCGAGGCTGACGGCCGCCGCAAAGCCCGCAGCCCCACGTGCTGTGGGGCCACGCGAGCGGCTGCCAAAGAGCTTTCCAACGAGGCACGGCTTTCCCTCCTGGCTCTTCGGGCGTGGGAGCTGTCGCCAGAGCCGCGGCACTACCGTAAAATGCTTCGCAGGCTGGTGCGGCAGCGCTACGTAGGCGCAGGTGGCGCCGAGGCTGACGGCCACCGGAAAGCCCGCAGCCCCACGTGCTGTGGGGCCACGCGAGCGGCTGCCAAAGAGCTTTCCAACGAGGCACGGCTTTCCCTCCTGGCTCTTCGGGCGTGGGAGCTGTGGCCAGAGACGCGGCCCTACCGGAAAATGCTTCGGGGGCTGGTGCGGCGGCGCCAGGTGGGCGCCGGTGGCGCCGAGGCTGACGGCCGCCGGAAAGCCCGCAGCCCCACGGGCTGTGGGGCCACGCGAGCGGCTGCCAAAGAGCTTTCCAACGAGGCACGGCTTTCCCTCCTGGCTCTTCGGGCGTGGGAGCTGTGGCCAGAGCCGCGGCCCTACCGGAAAATGCTTCGCAGGCTGGTGCGGCAGCGCTACGTAGGCGCAGGTGGCGCCGAGGCTGACGGCCGCCGGAAAGCCCGCAGCCCCACGGGCTCTGGGGCCACGCGAGCGGCTGCCAAAGAGCTTTCCAACAAGGCACGGCTTTTCCTCCTGGCTCTTTGGGTGTGGGAGCTGTGGCCAGAGCCGCGGCCCTACCGGAAAATGCTTCGCAGGCTGGCGCGGCGGCGCCACGTAGGCGCCGGTGGCGCCGAGGCTGACGGCTGCCGGAAAGCCCGCAGCCCCACGGGCTGTGGGTCCACGCGAGCGGCTGCCAAAGAGCTTTCCAACGAGGCACGGCTTTCCCTCCTGGCTCTTCGGGCGTGGGAGCTGTGGCCAGAGCCGCGGCCCTACCGGAAAATGCTTCGCAGGCTGGCGCGGCGGCGCCACGTGGGCGCCGGTGGCGCCGAGGCTGACGGCTGACGGAAAGCCCGCAGCCCCACGGGCTGTGGGGCCACGCGAGCGGCTGCCAAAGAGCTTTCCAACGAGGCACGGCTTTCCCTCCTGGCTCTTCGGGCGTGGGAGCTGTGGACAGAGCCGCGGCCCTACCGGAAAATGCTTCGCAGCCTGGTGCGGCAGCGCTACGTAGGCGCAGGTGGCGCCGAGGCTGACGGCCGCCAGAAAGCCCGCAGCCCCACGGGCTGTGGGGCCACGCGAGCGGCTGCCAAAGAGCTTTCCAACAAGGCACGGCTTTCCCTCCTGTCTCTTCGGGCGTGGGAGCTGTGGCCAGAGACGCGGCCCTACCGGAAAATGCTTCGCAGGCTGGCGTGGCGGCGCCACGTAGGCGCAGGTGGCGCCGAGGCTGACGGCCGCCGGAAAGCCCGCAGCCCCACGGGCTGTGGGGCCACGCGAGCGGCTGCCAAAGAGCTTTCCAACGAGGCACGGCTTTCCCTCCTGGCTCTTTGGGTGTGGGAGCTGTGGCCAGAGACGCGGCCCTACCGGAAAATGCTTCGCAGGCTGGCGCGGCGGCGCCAGGTGGGCGCCGGTGGCGCCGAGGCTGACGGCCGCCGCAAAGCCCGCAGCCCCACGGGCTGTGGGGCCACGCGAGCGGCTGCCAAAGAGCTTTCCAACGAGGCACGGCTTTCCCTCCTGGCTCTTCGGGCGTGGGAGCTGTCGCCAGAGCCGCGGCCCTACCGGAAAATACTTCGGGGGCTGGCGCGGCGGCGCCAGGTGGGCGCCGGTGGCGCCGAGGCTGACGGCCCCCGGAAAGCCCGCAGCCCACGGGCTGTGGGGCCACGCGAGCGGCTGCCAAAGAGCTTTCCAACGAGGCACGGCTTTCCCTCCTGGCTCTTCGGGCGTGGGAGCTGTGGCCAGAGCCGCGGCCTTACCGGAAAATGCTTCGCAGGCTGGCGCGGCGGCGCCATGTAGGCGCCGGTGGCGCCGAGGCTGACGGCCGCCGGAAAGCCCGCAGCCCCACGTGCTGTGGGGCCACGCGAGCGGCTGCCAAAGAGCTTTCCAACGAGGCACGGCTTTCCCTCCTGGCTCTTCGGGCGTGGGAGCTGTGGACAGAGCCGCGGCCCTACCGTAAAATGCTTCGCAGGCTGGTGCGGCAGCGCTACGTAGGCGCAGGTGGCGCCGAGGCTGACGGCCGCTGGAAAGCCCGCAGCCCCACGGTCTGTGGGGCCACGCGAGCGGCTGCCAAAGGGCTTTCCAACAAGGCACGGCTTTCCCTCCTGGCTCTTTGGTTGTGGGAGCTGTGGCCAGAGCTGCGGCCCTACCGGAAAATGCTTCGCAGGCTGGCGCGGCGGCGCCACGTAGGCGCCGGTGGAGCCGAGGCTGACGGCTGCCGGAAAGCCCGCAGCCCCACGGGCTGTGGGGCCACGCGAGCGGCTGCCAAAGAGCTTTCCAACGAGGCACGGCTTTTCCTCCTGGCTCTTCGGGCGTGGGAGCTGTGGACAGAGCCGCGGCCCTACCGGAAAATGCTTCGCAGCCTGGTGCGGCAGCGCTGCGTAGGCGCAGGTGGCGCCGAGGCTGACGGCCGCCGGAAACCTAGCAGCCCCACGGTGTGTGGGGCCACGCGAGCGGCTGCCAAAGAGCTTTCCAACGAGGCACGGCTTTCCCTCCTGGCTCTTTGGGTGTGGGAGCTGTGGCCAGAGCCGCGGCCCTACCGGAAAATGCTTCGCAGGCTGGTGCGGCAGCGCTATGTAGGCGCAGGTGGCGCCGAGGCTGACGGCTGCCGGAAAGCCCGCAGCCCCGCGTGCTGTGGGGCCACGCGAGTGGCTGCCAAAGAGCTTTCCAACGAGGCACGGCTTTCCCTCCTGGCTCTTCGGGCGTGGGAGCTGTGGCCAGAGCCGCGGCCCTACCGGAAAATGCTTCGCAGGCTGGCGCGGCGGCGCCACGTGGGCGCCGGTGGCGCCGAGGCTGACGGCTGACGGAAAGCCCGCAGCCCCACGGGCTGTGGGGCCACGCGAGCGGCTGCCAAAGAGCTTTCCAACGAGGCACGGCTTTCCCTCCTGGCTCTTCGGGCGTGGGAGCTGTGGCCAGAGCCGCGGCCCTACCGGAAAATGCTTCGCAGCCTGGTGCGGCAGCGCTACGTAGGCGCAGGTGGCGCCGAGGCTGACGGCCGCCAGAAAGCCCGCAGCCCCACGGGCTGTGGGGCCACGCGAGCGGCTGCCAAAGAGCTTTCCAACAAGGCACGGCTTTCCCTCCTGTCTCTTCGGGCGTGGGAGCTGTGGCCAGAGCCGCGGCCCTACCGGAAAATGCTTCGCAGGCTGGCGTGGCGGCGCCACGTAGGCGCAGGTGGCGCCGAGGCTGACGGCCGCCGGAAAGCCCGCAGCCCCACGGGCTGTGGGGCCACGCGAGCGGCTGCCAAAGAGCTTTCCAACGAGGCACGGCTTTCCCTCCTGGCTCTTTGGGTGTGGGAGCTGTGGCCAGAGACGCGGCCCTACCGGAAAATGCTTCGCAGGCTGGCGCGGCGGCGCCAGGTGGGCGCCGGTGGCGCCGAGGCTGACGGCCGCCGCAAAGCCCGCAGCCCCACGGGCTGTGGGGCCACGCGAGCGGCTGCCAAAGAGCTTTCCAACGAGGCACGGCTTTCCCTCCTGGCTCTTCGGGCGTGGGAGCTGTCGCCAGAGCCGCGGCCCTACCGGAAAATGCTTCGCAGGCTGGTGCGGCAGCGCTACGTAGGTGCAGGTGGCGCCGAGGCTGACGGCTGCCGGAAAGCCCGCAGCCCCACGTGCTGTGGGGCCACGCGAGCGGCTGCCAAAGAGCTTTCCAACGAGGCACGGCTTTCCCTCCTGGCTCTTTGGGTGTGGGAGCTGTGGCCAGAGCCGCGGCCCTACCGGAAAATGCTTTGGGGGCTGTTGCGGCGGCGCCAGGTGGGCGCCGGTGGCGCCGAGGCTGACGGCCGCCGGAAAGCCCGCAGCCCCACGGGCTGTGGGGCCACGCGAGCGGCTGCCAAAGAGCTTTCCAACGAGGCACGGCTTTCCCTCCTGGCTCTTCGGGCGTGGGAGCTGTGGACAGAGACGCGGCCCTACCGGAAAATGCTTCGCAGGCTGGTGCGGCAGCGCTACGTAGGCGCAGGTGGCGCCGAGGCTGATGGCCGCCGGAAAGCCCGCAGCCCCACGGGCTGTGGGGCCACGCGAGCGGCTGCCAAAGAGCTTTCCAAGGAGGCACGGCTTTTCCTCCTGGCTCTTTGGGTGTGGGAGCTGTGGCCAGAGCCGCGGCCCTACCGGAAAATGCTTCGCAGGCTGGCACGGCGGCGCCACGTGGGCGCCGGTGGCGCCGAGGCTGACGGCTGACGGAAAGCCCGCAGCCCCACGGGCTGTGGGGCCACGCGAGCGGCTGCCAAAGAGCTTTCCAACGAGGCACGGCTTTCCCTCCTGGCTCTTCGGGCGTGGGAGCTGTGGACAGAGACGCGGCCCTACCGGAAAATGCTTCGCAGGCTGGTGCGGCAGCGCTACGTAGGCGCAGGTGGCGCCGAGGCTGACGGCTGCCGGAAAGCCCGTAGCCCCACGTGCTGTGGGGCCACGCGAGCGGCTGCCAAAGAGCTTTCCAACGAGGCACGGCTTTCCCTCCTGGCTCTTTGGGTGTGGGAGCTGTGGCCAGAGCCGCGGCCCTAACGGAAAATGCTTTGGGGGCTGTTGCGGCGGCGCCAGGTGGGCGCCGGTGACAACGAGGCTGACGGCCGCCGGAAAGCCCGCAGCCCCACGGGCTGTGGGGCCACGCGAGCGGCTGCCAAAGAGCTTTCCAACGAGGCACGGCTTTTCCTCCTGGCTCTTCGGGCGTGGGAGCTGTGGCCAGAGATGCGGCCCTACCGGAAAATGCTTCGCAGCCTGGTGCGGCAGCGCTACGTAGGCGCAGGTGGCGCCGAGGCTGACGGCCGCCGGAAAGCCCGCAGCCCCACGGGCTGTGGGGCCACGCGAGCGGCTGCCAAAGAGCTTTCCAACGAGGCACGGCTTTCCCTCCTGGCTCTTCGGGCGTGGGAGCTGTGGCCAGAGCCGCGGCCCTACCGGAAAATGCTTCGCAGGCTGGCGCGGCGGCGCCACGTGGGCGCCGGTGGCGCCGAGGCTGACGGCTGACGGAAAGCCCGCAGCCCCACGGGCTGTGGGGCCACGCGAGCGGCTGCCAAAGAGCTTTCCAACGAGGCACGGCTTTCCCTCCTGGCTCTTCGGGCGTGGGAGCTGTGGACAGAGCCGCGGCCCTACCGGAAAATGCTTCACAGCCTGGTGCGGCAGCGCTACGTAGGCGCAGGTGGCGCCGAGGCTGACGGCCGCCAGAAAGCCCGCAGCCCCACGGGCTGTGGGGCCACGCGAGCGGCTGCCAAAGAGCTTTCCAACAAGGCACGGCTTTCCCTCCTGTCTCTTCGGGCGTGGGAGCTGTGGCCAGAGCCGCGGCCCTACCGGAAAATGCTTCGCAGGCTGGCGTGGCGGCGCCACGTAGGCGCCGGTGGCGCCGAGGCTGACGGCCGCCGGAAAGCCCGCAGCCCCACGGGCTGTGGGGCCACGCGAGCGGCTGCCAAAGAGCTTTCCAACGAGGCACGGCTTTCCCTCCTGGCTCTTTGGGTGTGGGAGCTGTGGCCAGAGACGCGGCCCTACCGGAAAATGCTTCGCAGGCTGGCGCGGCGGCGCCAGGTGGGCGCCAGTGGCGCCGAGGCTGACGGCCGCCGCAAAGCCCGCAGCCCCACGGGCTGTGGGGCCACGCGAGCGGCTGCCAAAGAGCTTTCCAACGAGGCACGGCTTTCCCTCCTGGCTCTTCGGGCGTGGGAGCTGTGGCCAGAGCCGCGGCCCTACCGGAAAATACTTCGGGGGCTGGCGCGGCGGCGCCAGGTGGGCGCCGGTGGCGCCGAGGCTGACGGCTCCCGGAAAGCCCGCAGCCCACGGGCTGTGGGGCCACGCGAGCGGCTGCCAAAGAGCTTTCAAACGAGGCACGGCTTTCCCTCCTGGCTCTTCGGGCGTGGGAGCTGTGGCCAGAGCCGCGGCCTTACCGGAAAATGCTTCGCAGGCTGGCGCGGCGGCGCCATGTAGGCGCCGGTGGCGCCGAGGCTGACGGCCGCCGGAAAGCCCGCAGCCCCACGTGCTGTGGGGCCACGCGAGCGGCTGCCAAAGAGCTTTCCAACGAGGCACGGCTTTCCCTCCTGGCTCTTCGGGCGTGGGAGCTGTGGCCAGAGCCGCGGCCCTACCGTAAAATGCTTCGCAGGCTGGTGCGGCAGCGCTACGTAGGCGCAGGTGGCGCCGAGGCTGACGGCCGCTGGAAAGCCCGCAGCCCCACGGTCTGTGGGGCCACGCGAGCGGCTGCCAAAGGGCTTTCCAACAAGGCACGGCTTTCCCTCCTGGCTCTTTGGTTGTGGGAGCTGTGGCCAGAGCTGCGGCCCTACCGGAAAATGCTTCGCAGGCTGGCGCGGCGGCGCCACGTAGGCGCCGGTGGAGCCGAGGCTGACGGCTGCCGGAAAGCCCGCAGCCCCACGGGCTGTGGGGCCACGCGAGCGGCTGCCAAAGAGCTTTCCAACAAGGCACGGCTTTCCCTCCTGGCTCTACGGGCGTGGGAGCTGTGGCCAGAGACGCGGCCCTACCGGAAAATGCTTCGCAGGCTGGTGCGGCAGCGCTATGTAGGCGCGGGTGGCGCCGAGGCTGACGGCCGCCGGAAACCTAGCAGACCCACGGTGTGTGGGGCCACGCGAGCGGCTGCCAAAGAGCTTTCCAACGAGGCACGGCTTTCCCTCCTGGCTCTTCGGGCGTGGGAGCTGTGGACAGAGCCGCGGCCCTACCGGAAAATGCTTCGCAGGCTGGCGTGGCGGCGCCACGTAGGCGCCGGTGGCTCCGAGGTTGACGGCCGCCGCAAAGCCCGCAGCCCCACGGGCTGTGGGGCCATGCGAGCGGCTGCCAAAGAGCTTTCCAACGAGGCACGGCTTTCCCTCCTGGCTCTTCGGGCGTGGGAGCTGTGGCCAGAGCCGCGGCCCTACCGGAAAATGCTTCGCAGGCTGGTGCGGCAGCGCTATGTAGGCGCAGGTGGCGCCGAGGCTGACGGCTGCCGGAAAGCCCGCAGCCCCGCGTGCTGTGGGGCCACGCGAGTGGCTGCCAAAGAGCTTTCCAACGAGGCACAGCTTTCCCTCCTGGCTCTTTGGGTGTGGGAGCTGTGGCCAGAGCCGCGGCCCTACCGGAAAATGCTTCGCAGGCTGGCGCGGCGGCGTCACGTGGGCGCCGGTGGTGCCGAGGCTGACGGCTGACGGAAAGCCCGCAGCCCCACGGGCTGTGGGGCCACGCGAGCGGCTGCCAAAGAGCTTTCCAACAAGGCACGGCTTTCCCTCCTGTCTCTTCGGGCGTGGGAGCTGTGGCCAGAGCCGCGGCCCTACCGGAAAATGCTTCGCAGGCTGGCGTGGCGGCGCCACGTAGGCGCCGGTGGCGCCGAGGCTGACGGCCGCCGCAAAGCCCGCAGCCCCACGGGCTGTGGGGCCACGCGAGCAGCTGCCAAAGAGCTTTCCAACGAGGCACGGCTTTCCCTCCTGGCTCTACGGGCGTGGGAGCTGTGGCCAGAGCCGCGGCCCTACCGGAAAATGCTTCGCAGGCTGGTGCGGCAGCGCTACGTAGGTGCAGGTGGCGCCGAGGCTGACGGCTGCCGGAAAGCCCGTAGCCCCACGTGCTGTGGGGCCACGCGAGCGGCTGCCAAAGAGCTTTCCAACGAGGCACGGCTTTCCCTCCTGGCTCTTTGGGTGTGGGAGCTGTGGCCAGAGCCGCGACCCTAACGGAAAATGCTTTGGGGGCTGTTGCGGCGGCGCCAGGTGGGCGCCGGTGACAACGAGGCTGACGGCCGCCGGAAAGCCCGCAGCCCCACGGGCTGTGGGGCCACGCGAGCGGCTGCCAAAGAGCTTTCCAACGAGGCACGGCTTTCCCTCCTGGCTCTTCGGGCGTGGGAGCTGTGGACAGAGACGCGGCCCTACCGGAAAATGCTTCGCAGGCTGGCGCGGCGGCGCCACGTAGGCGCCGGTGGAGCCGAGGCTGACGGCTGCCGGAAAGCCCACAGCCCCACGGGCTGTGGGGCCACGCGAGCGGCTGCCAAAGAGTTTTCCAACAAGGCACGGCTTTCCCTCCTGGATCTTCGGGCGTGGGAGCTGTGGCCAGAGCCGCGGCCCTACCGGAAAATGCTTCGCAGGCTGGCACGGCGGCGCCACGTGGGCGCCGGTGGCGCCGAGGCTGACGGTTGACGGAAAGCCCGCAGCCCCACGGGCTGTGGGGCCACGCGAGCGGCTGCCAAAGAGCTTTCCAACGAGGCACGGCTTTCCCTCCTGGCTCTTCGGGCGTGGGAGCTGTGGCCAGAGCCGCGGCCCTACCGGAAAATGCTTCGGGGGCTGGCACGGCGGCGCCAGGTGGGCGCCGGTGGCGCCGAGGCTGACGGCCGCCGGAAAGCCCGCAGCCCCACGGGCTGTGGGGCCACGCGAGCGGCTGCCAAAGAGCTTTCCAACAAGGCACGGCTTTCCCTCCTGGCTCTACGGGCGTGGGAGCTGTGGCCAGAGACGCGGCCCTACCGGAAAATGCTTCGCAGGCTGGTGCGGCAGCGCTATGTAGGCGCGGGTGGCGCCGAGGCTGACGGCCGCCGGAAACCTAGCAGACCCACGGTGTGTGGGGCCACGCGAGCGGCTGCCAAAGAGCTTTCCAACGAGGCACGGCTTTCCCTCCTGGCTCTTCGGGCGTGGGAGCTGTGGCCAGAGCCGCGGCCCTACCGGAAAATGCTTCGCAGGCTGGCGTGGCGGCGCCACGTAGGCGCCGGTGGCTCCGAGGCTGACGGCCGCCGCAAAGCCCGCAGCCCCACGGGCTGTGGGGCCATGCGAGCGGCTGCCAAAGAGCTTTCCAACGAGGCACGGCTTTCCCTCCTGGCTCTTCGGGCGTGGGAGCTGTGGCCAGAGCCGCGGCCCTACCGGAAAATGCTTCGCAGGCTGGCGTGGCGGCGCCACGTAGGCGCCGGTGGCGCCGAGGCTGACGGCCGCCGGAAAGCCCGCAGCCCCACGGGCTGTGGGGCCACGCGAGCGGCTGCCAAAGAGCTTTCCAACGAGGCACGGCTTTCCCTCCTGGCTCTTCGGGCGTGGGAGCTGTGGACAGAGACGCGGCCCTACCGGAAAATGCTTCGCAGGCTGGTGCGGCAGCGCTACGTAGGCGCAGGTGGCGCCGAGGCTGATGGCCGCCGGAAAGCCCGCAGCCCCACGGGCTGTGGGGCCACGCGAGCGGCTGCCAAAGAGCTTTCCAAGGAGGCACGGCTTTCCCTCCTGGCTCTTTGGGTGTGGGAGCTGTGGCCAGAGCCGCGGCCCTACCGGAAAATGCTTCGCAGGCTGGCACGGCGGCGCCACGTGGGCGCCGGTGGCGCCGAGGCTGACGGCTGACGGAAAGCCCGCAGCCCCACGGGCTGTGGGGCCACGCGAGCGGCTGCCAAAGAGCTTTCCAACGAGGCACGGCTTTCCCTCCTGGCTCTTCGGGCGTGGGAGCTGTGGACAGAGACGCGGCCCTACCGGAAAATGCTTCGCAGGCTGGTGCGGCAGCGCTACGTAGGCGCAGGTGGCGCCGAGGCTGACGGCTGCCGGAAAGCCCGTAGCCCCACGTGCTGTGGGGCCACGCGAGCGGCTGCCAAAGAGCTTTCCAACGAGGCACGGCTTTCCCTCCTGGCTCTTTGGGTGTGGGAGCTGTGGCCAGAGCCGCGGCCCTAACGGAAAATGCTTTGGGGGCTGTTGCGGCGGCGCCAGGTGGGCGCCGGTGACAACGAGGCTGACGGCCGCCGGAAAGCCCGCAGCCCCACGGGCTGTGGGGCCACGCGAGCGGCTGCCAAAGAGCTTTCCAACGAGGCACGGCTTTTCCTCCTGGCTCTTCGGGCGTGGGAGCTGTGGCCAGAGACGCGGCCCTACCGGAAAATGCTTCGCAGCCTGGTGCGGCAGCGCTACGTAGGCGCAGGTGGCGCCGAGGCTGACGGCCGCCGGAAAGCCCGCAGCCCCACGGGCTGTGGGGCCACGCGAGCGGCTGCCAAAGAGCTTTCCAACAAGGCACGGCTTTCCCTCCTGGCTCTACGGGCGTGGGAGCTGTGGCCAGAGACGCGGCCCTACCGGAAAATGCTTCGCAGCCTGGTGCGGCAGCGCTATGTAGGCGCGGGTGGCGCCGAGGCTGACGGCCGCCGGAAACCTAGCAGACCCACGGTGTGTGGGGCCACGCGAGCGGCTGCCAAAGAGCTTTCCAACGAGGCACGGCTTTCCCTCCTGGCTCTTCGGCCGTGGGAGCTGTGGCGAGAGCGGCGGCCCTACCGGAAAATGCTTCGGGGGCTGGCGCGGCGGCGCCACGTGGGCGCCGGTGGCGCCTAGGCTGACGGCCGCCGCAAAGCCCGCAGCCCCACGGGCTGTGGGGCCACGCGAGCGGCTGCCAAAGAGCTTTCCAACAAGGCACGGCTTTCCCTCCTGGCTCTACGGGCGTGGGAGCTGTGGCCAGAGACGCGGCCCTACCGGAAAATGCTTCGCAGCCTGGTGCGGCAGCGCTATGTAGGCGCGGGTGGCGCCGAGGCTGACGGCCGCCGGAAACCTAGCAGACCCACGGTGTGTGGGGCCACGCGAGCGGCTGCCAAAGAGCTTTCCAACGAGGCACGGCTTTCCCTCCTGGCTCTTCGGCCGTGGGAGCTGTGGCGAGAGCGGCGGCCCTACCGGAAAATGCTTCGCAGGCTGGCGCGGCGGCGCCACGTGGGCGCCGGTGGCGCCTAGGCTGACGGCCGCCGCAAAGCCCACAGCCCCACGTGCTGTGGGGCCACGCGAGCGGCTGCCAAAGAGCTTTCCAACGAGGCATGGCTTTCCCTCCTGGCTCTTCGGGCGTGGGAGCTGTCGCCAGAGACGCGGCCCTACTGGAAAATGCTTCGCAGGCTGGCGCACCGGCGCCAGGTGGGCGCCGGTGGCGCCGAAGCTGACGGCCGCCGTAAAGCCCGCAGCCCCACGGGCTGTGGGGCCACGCGAGCGGCTGCCAAAGAGCTTTCCAACAAGGCACGGCTTTTCCTCCTGGCTCTTCGGGCGTGGGAGCTGTGGACAGAGCCGCGGCCCTACCGGAAAATGCTTCGCAGGCTGGCGTGGCGGCGCCACGTAGGCGCCGGTGGCGCCGAGGCTGACGGCCGCCGGAAAGCCCGCAGCCCCACGGGCTGTGGGGCCACGCAAGCGGCTGCCAAAGAGCTTTCCAACGAGGCACGGCTTTCCCTCCTGGCTCTTCGGGCGTGGGAGCTGTGGACAGAGCCGCGGCCCTACCGGAAAATGCTTCGCAGGCTGGCGTGGCGGCGCCACGTAGGCGCCGGTGGCTCCGAGGCTGACGGCCGCCGCAAAGCCCGCAGCCCCATGGGCTGTGGGGCCATGCGAGCGGCTGCCAAAGAGCTTTCCAACGAGGCACGGCTTTTCCTCCTGGCTCTTCGGGCGTGGGAGCTGTGGCCAGAGCCGCGGCCCTACCGGAAAATGCTTCGCAGGCTGGTGCGGCAGCGCTATGTAGGCGCAGGTGGCGCCGAGGCTGACGGCTGCCAGAAAGCCCGCAGCCCCGCGTGCTGTGGGGCCACGCGAGCGGCTGCCAAAGAGCTTTCCAACGAGGCACGGCTTTCCCTCCTGGCTCTTCGGGCGTGGGAGCTGTGGCCAGAGCCGCGGCCCTACCGGAAAATGCTTCGCAGGCTGGTGCGGCAGCGCTACGTAGGTGCAGGTGGCGCCGAGGCTGACGGCTGACGGAAAGCCCGCAGCCCCACGGGCTGTGGGGCCACGCGAGCGGCTGCCAAAGAGCTTTCCAACGAGGCACGGCTTTCCCTCCTGGCTCTTTGGGCGTGGGAGCTGTGGCCAGAGCCGCGGCCCTACCGGAAAATGCTTTGGGGGCTGTTGCGGCGGCGCCAGGTGGGCGCCGGTGACAACGAGGCTGACGGCCGCCGGAAAGCCCGCAGCCCCACGGGCTGTGGCGCCACGCGAGCGGCTGCCAAAGAGCTTTCCAACGAGGCACGGCTTTCCCTCCTGGCTCTTCGGGCGTGGGAGCTGTGGACAGAGCCGCGGCCCTACCGGAAAATGCTTCGCAGGCTGGTGCGGCAGCGCTACGTAGGCGCAGGTGGCGCCGAGGCTGACGGCCGCCGGAAAGCCCGCAGCCCCACGGGCTGTGGGGCCACGCGAGCGGCTGCCAAAGAGCTTTCCAACAAGGCACGGCTTTTCCTCCTGGCTCTTCGGGCGTGGGAGCTGTGGCCAGAGCCGCGGCCCTACCGGAAAATGCTTCGCAGGCTGGCGCGGCGGCGCCACGTAGGCGCCGGTGGCGCCGAGGCTGACGGCCGCCGGAAAGCCCGCAGCCCCACGGGCTGTGGGGCCACGCGAGCGGCTGCCAAAGAGCTTTCCAACGAGGCACGGCTTTCCCTCCTGGCTCTTCGGGCGTGGGAGCTGTGGCCAGAGACGCGGCCCTACCGGAAAATGCTTCGCAGGCTGGTGTGGCAGCGCTACGTAGGCGCAGGTGGCGCCGAGGCTGACGGCCGCCGGAAAGCCCGCAGCCCCACGGGCTGTGGGGCCACGCGAGCGGCTGCCAAAGAGCTTTCCAACGAGGCACGGCTTTCCCTCCTGGCTCTTTGGGTGTGGGAGCTGTGGACAGAGCCGCGGCCCTACCGGAAAATGCTTCGTAGCCTGGTGTGGCAGCAGTACGTAGGCGCCGGTGGCGCCGAGGCTGCCGGCTGCCGGAAAGCCCGCAGCCCCACGGGCTGTGGGGCCACGCGAGCGGCTGCCAAAGAGCTTTCCAACAAGGCACGGCTTTCCCTCCTGGTTCTTCGGGCGTGGGAGCTGTGGCCAGAGCCGCGGCCCTACCGGAAAATGCTTAGGGGGCTGGCGCGGTGGCGCCACGTAGGCCCCGGTGTCGCCGAGGCTGACGGCTGCCGGAAAGCCCGCAGCCCCACGGGCTGTGGGGCCACGCGAGCGGCTGCCAAAGAGCTTTCCAACGAGGCACGGCTTTCCCTCCTGGCTCTTCGGGTGTGGGAGCTGTCGCCAGAGCCGCGGCCCTACCGGAAAATGCTTCGCAGCCTGGTGCGGCAGCGCTACGTAGGCGCAGGTGGCGCCGAGGCTGACGGCTGCCGGAAAGCCCGCAGCCCCACGTGCTGTGGGGCCACGCGAGCGGCGGCCAAAGAGCTTTCCAACGAGGCACGGTTTTCCCTCCTGGCTCTTCGGGCGTGGGAGCTGTGGACAGAGCAGCGGCCCTACCGGAAAATGCTTCGCAGCCTGGTGCGGCAGCGCTACGTAGGCGCAGGTGGCGCCGAGGCTGACGACTGCCGGAAAGCCCGCAGCCCCACGGGCTGTGGGGCCACGCGAGCAGCTGCCAAAGAGCTTTCCAACGAGGCACGGCTTTCCTTCCTGGCTCTTTGGGTGTGGGAGCTGTGGCCAGAGCCGTGACCCTACCGGAAAATGCTTCGGGGGCTGGCGCGGCGGCGCCACGTAGGCGCCGGTGGCGCTGAGGCTGACGGCCGCCGGAAAGCCTGCAGCCCCACGGGATGTGGGGCCACGCGAGCGGCTGCCAAAGAGCTTTCCAACGAGGCACGGCTTTCCCTCCTGGCTCTTCGGGCGTGGGAGCTGTGGCCAGAGCCGCGGCCCTACCGGAAAATGCTTAGCAGGCTGGCGCGGCGGCGCCAGGTGGGCACCGGTGGCGCCGAGGCTGACGGCCGCCGGAAAGCCCGCAGCCCCACGGGCTGTGGGGCCACGCGAGCGGCTGCCAAAGAGCTTTCCAACGAGGCACGGCTTGCCCTCCTGGCTCTTCGGGCGTGGGAGCTGTGGCCAGAGCCGCGGCCCTACCGGAAAATGCTTCGCAGGCTGGCGCGGCAGCGCTACGTAGGCGCAGGTGGCGCCGAGGCTGACGACTGCCGGAAAGCCCGCAGCCCCATGGGCTGTGGGGCCACGCGAGCGGCTGCCAAAGAGCTTTCCAACGAGGCACGGCTTTCCCTCCTTGCTCTTTGGATGTGGGAGCTGTGGCCAGAGCCATGACCCTACAGGAAAATGCTTCGGGGGCTGGCGCGGCGGCGCCAGGTGGGCGCAGGTGGCGCTGAGGCTGACGGCCTCCGCAAAGCCCGCAGCCCGACGGGCTGTGGGGCCACGCGAGCGGCTGCCAAAGAGCTTTCCAACGAGGCACGGCTTTCCCTCCTGGCTCTTCGGGCGTGGGAGCTGTGGCCAGAGCCGCGGCCCTACCGGAAAATGCTTCGCAGGCTGGCGCGGCGGCGCCACGTAGGCGCCGGTGGCGCCGAGGCTGACGGCCGCCGGAAAGCCCGCAGCCCCACGGGCTGTGGGGCCACGCGAGCGGCTGCCAAAGAGCTTTCCAACGAGGCACGGCTTTCCCTCCTGGCTCTTCGGGCGTGGGAGCTGTGGCCAGAGCCGCGGCCCTACCGGAAAATGCTTAGCAGGCTGGCGCGGCGGCGCCAGGTGGGCACCGGTGGCGCCGAGGCTGACGGCCGCCGGAAAGCCCGCAGCCCCACGGGCTGTGGGGCCACGCGAGCGGCTGCCAAAGAGCTTTCCAACGAGGCACGGCTTGCCCTCCTGGCTCTTCGGGCGTGGGAGCTGTGGCCAGAGCCGCGGCCCTACCGGAAAATGCTTCGCAGGCTGGCGCGGCAGCGCTACGTAGGCGCAGGTGGCGCCGAGGCTGACGACTGCCGGAAAGCCCGCAGCCCCATGGGCTGTGGGGCCACGCGAGCGGCTGCCAAAGAGCTTTCCAACGAGGCACGGCTTTCCCTCCTGGCTCTTTGGATGTGGGAGCTGTGGCCAGAGCCGTGACCCTACAGGAAAATGCTTCGGGGGCTGGCGCGGCGGCGCCAGGTGGGCGCAGGTGGCGCTGAGGCTGACGGCCGCCGCAAAGCCCGCAGCCCCACGGGCTTTGGGGCCACGCGAGCGGCTGCCAAAGAGCTTTCCAACGAGGCACGGCTTTCCCTCCTGGCTCTTCGGGCGTGGGAGCTGTCGCCAGAGCCGCGACCCTACCGGAAAATGCTTCGGGGGCTGGCGCGGCGGTGCCAGGTGGGCGCCGGTGGCAACGAGGCTGACGGCCTCCGCAAAGCCCGCAGCCCGACGGGCTGTGGGGCCACGCGAGAGGCTGCCAAAGAGCTTTCCAACGAGGCACGGCTTTCCCTCCTGGCTCTTCGGGCGTGGGAGCTGTGGCCAGAGCCGCGGCCCTACCGGAAAATGCTTCGCAGGCTGGTGCGGCGGCGCCACGTAGGCGCCGGTGGCGCCGAGGCTGACGGCCGCCGGAAAGCCCGCAGCCCCACAGGCTGTGGGGCCACGCGAGCGGCTGCCAAAGAGCTTTCCAACGAGGCACGGCTTTCCCTCCTGGCTCTTTGGGTTTGGGAGCTGTGGACAGAGCCGCGGCCCTACCGGAAAATGCTTCGTAGCCTGGTGCGGCAGCAGTACGTAGGCGCCGGTGGCGCCGAGGCTGCCGGCTGCCGGAAAGCCCGCAGCCCCACGGGCTGTGGGGCCACGCGAGCGGCTGCCAAAGAGCTTTCCAACGAGGCACGGCTTGCCCTCCTGGCTCTTCGGGCGTGGGAGCTGTGGCCAGAGCCGCGGCCCTACCGGAAAATGCTTCGCAGGCTGGCGCGGCAGCGCTACGTAGGCGCAGGTGGCGCCGAGGCTGACGACTGCCGGAAAGCCCGCAGCCCCACGGGCTGTGGGGCCACGCGAGCGGCTGCCAAAGAGCTTTCAAACGAGGCACGGCTTTCCCTCCTGGCTCTTCGGGCGTGGGAGCTGTGGCCAGAGCCACGGCCCTACCGGAAAATGCTTCGAAGGCTGGTGCGGCAGCGCTACGTAGGCGCAGGTGGCGCCGAGGCTGACGACTGCCGGAAAGCCCGAAGCCCCACGGGCTGTGGGGCCACGCGAGCGGCTGCCAAAGAGCTTTCCAACGAGGCACGGCTTTCCCTCCTGGCTCTTCGGGCGTGGGAGCTGTCGCCAGAGCCGCGACCCTACCGGAAAATGCTTCGGGGGCTGGCGCGGCGTTGCCAGGTGGGCGCCGGTGGCAACGAGGCTGACAGCCTCCGCAAAGCCCGCAGCCCGACGGGCTGTGGGGCCACGCGAGCGGCTGCCAAAGAGCTTTCCAACAAGGCACGGCTTTCCCTCCTGGCTCTTCGGGCGTGGGAGCTGTGGCGAGAGCGGCGGCCCTACCGGAAAATGCTTCGGGGGCTGGCGCGGCGGCGCCACGTGGGCGCCGGTGGCGCCTAGGCTGACGGCCGCCGCAAAGCCCGCAGCCCCACGGGCTGTGGGGCCACGCGAGCGGCTGCCAAAGAGCTTTCCAACAAGGCACGGCTTTCCCTCCTGGCTCTACGGGCGTGGGAGCTGTGGCCAGAGACGCGGCCCTACCGGAAAATGCTTCGCAGCCTGGTGCGGCAGCGCTATGTAGGCGCGGGTGGCGCCGAGGCTGACGGCCGCCGGAAACCTAGCAGACCCACGGTGTGTGGGGCCACGCGAGCGGCTGCCAAAGAGCTTTCCAACGAGGCACGGCTTTCCCTCCTGGCTCTTCGGCCGTGGGAGCTGTGGCGAGAGCGGCGGCCCTACCGGAAAATGCTTCGCAGGCTGGCGCGGCGGCGCCACGTGGGCGCCGGTGGCGCCTAGGCTGACGGCCGCCGCAAAGCCCACAGCCCCACGTGCTGTGGGGCCACGCGAGCGGCTGCCAAAGAGCTTTCCAACGAGGCATGGCTTTCCCTCCTGGCTCTTCGGGCGTGGGAGCTGTCGCCAGAGACGCGGCCCTACTGGAAAATGCTTCGCAGGCTGGCGCACCGGCGCCAGGTGGGCGCCGGTGGCGCCGAAGCTGACGGCCGCCGTAAAGCCCGCAGCCCCACGGGCTGTGGGGCCACGCGAGCGGCTGCCAAAGAGCTTTCCAACAAGGCACGGCTTTTCCTCCTGGCTCTTCGGGCGTGGGAGCTGTGGACAGAGCCGCGGCCCTACCGGAAAATGCTTCGCAGGCTGGCGTGGCGGCGCCACGTAGGCGCCGGTGGCGCCGAGGCTGACGGCCGCCGGAAAGCCCGCAGCCCCACGGGCTGTGGGGCCACGCAAGCGGCTGCCAAAGAGCTTTCCAACGAGGCACGGCTTTCCCTCCTGGCTCTTCGGGCGTGGGAGCTGTGGACAGAGCCGCGGCCCTACCGGAAAATGCTTCGCAGGCTGGCGTGGCGGCGCCACGTAGGCGCCGGTGGCTCCGAGGCTGACGGCCGCCGCAAAGCCCGCAGCCCCATGGGCTGTGGGGCCATGCGAGCGGCTGCCAAAGAGCTTTCCAACGAGGCACGGCTTTTCCTCCTGGCTCTTCGGGCGTGGGAGCTGTGGCCAGAGCCGCGGCCCTACCGGAAAATGCTTCGCAGGCTGGTGCGGCAGCGCTATGTAGGCGCAGGTGGCGCCGAGGCTGACGGCTGCCAGAAAGCCCGCAGCCCCGCGTGCTGTGGGGCCACGCGAGCGGCTGCCAAAGAGCTTTCCAACGAGGCACGGCTTTCCCTCCTGGCTCTTCGGGCGTGGGAGCTGTGGCCAGAGCCGCGGCCCTACCGGAAAATGCTTCGCAGGCTGGTGCGGCAGCGCTACGTAGGTGCAGGTGGCGCCGAGGCTGACGGCTGACGGAAAGCCCGCAGCCCCACGGGCTGTGGGGCCACGCGAGCGGCTGCCAAAGAGCTTTCCAACGAGGCACGGCTTTCCCTCCTGGCTCTTTGGGCGTGGGAGCTGTGGCCAGAGCCGCGGCCCTACCGGAAAATGCTTTGGGGGCTGTTCCGGCGGCGCCAGGTGGGCGCCGGTGACAACGAGGCTGACGGCCGCCGGAAAGCCCGCAGCCCCACGGGCTGTGGCGCCACGCGAGCGGCTGCCAAAGAGCTTTCCAACGAGGCACGGCTTTCCCTCCTGGCTCTTCGGGCGTGGGAGCTGTGGACAGAGCCGCGGCCCTACCGGAAAATGCTTCGCAGGCTGGTGCGGCAGCGCTACGTAGGCGCAGGTGGCGCCGAGGCTGACGGCCGCCGGAAAGCCCGCAGCCCCACGGGCTGTGGGGCCACGCGAGCGGCTGCCAAAGAGCTTTCCAACAAGGCACGGCTTTTCCTCCTGGCTCTTCGGGCGTGGGAGCTGTGGCCAGAGCCGCGGCCCTACCGGAAAATGCTTCGCAGGCTGGCGCGGCGGCGCCACGTAGGCGCCGGTGGCGCCGAGGCTGACGGCCGCCGGAAAGCCCGCAGCCCCACGGGCTGTGGGGCCACGCGAGCGGCTGCCAAAGAGCTTTCCAACGAGGCACGGCTTTCCCTCCTGGCTCTTCGGGCGTGGGAGCTGTGGCCAGAGACGCGGCCCTACCGGAAAATGCTTCGCAGGCTGGTGTGGCAGCGCTACGTAGGCGCAGGTGGCGCCGAGGCTGACGGCCGCCGGAAAGCCCGCAGCCCCACGGGCTGTGGGGCCACGCGAGCGGCTGCCAAAGAGCTTTCCAACGAGGCACGGCTTTCCCTCCTGGCTCTTTGGGTGTGGGAGCTGTGGACAGAGCCGCGGCCCTACCGGAAAATGCTTCGTAGCCTGGTGTGGCAGCAGTACGTAGGCGCCGGTGGCGCCGAGGCTGCCGGCTGCCGGAAAGCCCGCAGCCCCACGGGCTGTGGGGCCACGCGAGCGGCTGCCAAAGAGCTTTCCAACAAGGCACGGCTTTCCCTCCTGGTTCTTCGGGCGTGGGAGCTGTGGCCAGAGCCGCGGCCCTACCGGAAAATGCTTAGGGGGCTGGCGCGGTGGCGCCACGTAGGCCCCGGTGTCGCCGAGGCTGACGGCTGCCGGAAAGCCCGCAGCCCCACGGGCTGTGGGGCCACGCGAGCGGCTGCCAAAGAGCTTTCCAACGAGGCACGGCTTTCCCTCCTGGCTCTTCGGGTGTGGGAGCTGTCGCCAGAGCCGCGGCCCTACCGGAAAATGCTTCGCAGCCTGGTGCGGCAGCGCTACGTAGGCGCAGGTGGCGCCGAGGCTGACGGCTGCCGGAAAGCCCGCAGCCCCACGTGCTGTGGGGCCACGCGAGCGGCGGCCAAAGAGCTTTCCAACGAGGCACGGTTTTCCCTCCTGGCTCTTCGGGCGTGGGAGCTGTGGACAGAGCAGCGGCCCTACCGGAAAATGCTTCGCAGCCTGGTGCGGCAGCGCTACGTAGGCGCAGGTGGCGCCGAGGCTGACGACTGCCGGAAAGCCCGCAGCCCCACGGGCTGTGGGGCCACGCGAGCAGCTGCCAAAGAGCTTTCCAACGAGGCACGGCTTTCCTTCCTGGCTCTTTGGGTGTGGGAGCTGTGGCCAGAGCCGTGACCCTACCGGAAAATGCTTCGGGGGCTGGCGCGGCGGCGCCACGTAGGCGCCGGTGGCGCTGAGGCTGACGGCCGCCGGAAAGCCTGCAGCCCCACGGGATGTGGGGCCACGCGAGCGGCTGCCAAAGAGCTTTCCAACGAGGCACGGCTTTCCCTCCTGGCTCTTCGGGCGTGGGAGCTGTGGCCAGAGCCGCGGCCCTACCGGAAAATGCTTAGCAGGCTGGCGCGGCGGCGCCAGGTGGGCACCGGTGGCGCCGAGGCTGACGGCCGCCGGAAAGCCCGCAGCCCCACGGGCTGTGGGGCCACGCGAGCGGCTGCCAAAGAGCTTTCCAACGAGGCACGGCTTGCCCTCCTGGCTCTTCGGGCGTGGGAGCTGTGGCCAGAGCCGCGGCCCTACCGGAAAATGCTTCGCAGGCTGGCGCGGCAGCGCTACGTAGGCGCAGGTGGCGCCGAGGCTGACGACTGCCGGAAAGCCCGCAGCCCCATGGGCTGTGGGGCCACGCGAGCGGCTGCCAAAGAGCTTTCCAACGAGGCACGGCTTTCCCTCCTTGCTCTTTGGATGTGGGAGCTGTGGCCAGAGCCATGACCCTACAGGAAAATGCTTCGGGGGCTGGCGCGGCGGCGCCAGGTGGGCGCAGGTGGCGCTGAGGCTGACGGCCTCCGCAAAGCCCGCAGCCCGACGGGCTGTGGGGCCACGCGAGCGGCTGCCAAAGAGCTTTCCAACGAGGCACGGCTTTCCCTCCTGGCTCTTCGGGCGTGGGAGCTGTGGCCAGAGCCGCGGCCCTACCGGAAAATGCTTCGCAGGCTGGCGCGGCGGCGCCACGTAGGCGCCGGTGGCGCCGAGGCTGACGGCCGCCGGAAAGCCCGCAGCCCCACGGGCTGTGGGGCCACGCGAGCGGCTGCCAAAGAGCTTTCCAACGAGGCACGGCTTTCCCTCCTGGCTCTTCGGGCGTGGGAGCTGTGGCCAGAGCCGCGGCCCTACCGGAAAATGCTTAGCAGGCTGGCGCGGCGGCGCCAGGTGGGCACCGGTGGCGCCGAGGCTGACGGCCGCCGGAAAGCCCGCAGCCCCACGGGCTGTGGGGCCACGCGAGCGGCTGCCAAAGAGCTTTCCAACGAGGCACGGCTTGCCCTCCTGGCTCTTCGGGCGTGGGAGCTGTGGCCAGAGCCGCGGCCCTACCGGAAAATGCTTCGCAGGCTGGCGCGGCAGCGCTACGTAGGCGCAGGTGGCGCCGAGGCTGACGACTGCCGGAAAGCCCGCAGCCCCATGGGCTGTGGGGCCACGCGAGCGGCTGCCAAAGAGCTTTCCAACGAGGCACGGCTTTCCCTCCTGGCTCTTTGGATGTGGGAGCTGTGGCCAGAGCCGTGACCCTACAGGAAAATGCTTCGGGGGCTGGCGCGGCGGCGCCAGGTGGGCGCAGGTGGCGCTGAGGCTGACGGCCGCCGCAAAGCCCGCAGCCCCACGGGCTTTGGGGCCACGCGAGCGGCTGCCAAAGAGCTTTCCAACGAGGCACGGCTTTCCCTCCTGGCTCTTCGGGCGTGGGAGCTGTCGCCAGAGCCGCGACCCTACCGGAAAATGCTTCGGGGGCTGGCGCGGCGGTGCCAGGTGGGCGCCGGTGGCAACGAGGCTGACGGCCTCCGCAAAGCCCGCAGCCCGACGGGCTGTGGGGCCACGCGAGAGGCTGCCAAAGAGCTTTCCAACGAGGCACGGCTTTCCCTCCTGGCTCTTCGGGCGTGGGAGCTGTGGCCAGAGCCGCGGCCCTACCGGAAAATGCTTCGCAGGCTGGCGCGGCGGCGCCACGTAGGCGCCGGTGGCGCCGAGGCTGACGGCCGCCGGAAAGCCCGCAGCCCCACGGGCTGTGGGGCCACGCGAGCGGCTGCCAAAGAGCTTTCCAACGAGGCACGGCTTTCCCTCCTGGCTCTTCGGGCGTGGGAGCTGTGGCCAGAGCCGCGGCCCTACCGGAAAATGCTTCGGGGGCTGGCGCGGCAGCGCCAGGTGGGCGCCGGTGGCGCCGAGGCTGACGGCCGCCGGAAAGCCCGCAGCCCCACGGGCTGTGGGGCCACGCGAGCGGCTGCCAAAGTGCTTTCCAACAAGGCATGGCTTTCCCTCCTGGCTCTTCGGGCGTGGGAGCTGTGGCCAGAGCCGCGGCCCTACCGGAAAATGCTTCGCAGGCTGGTGCGGCGGCGCCACGTAGGCGCCGGTGGCGCCGAGGCTGACGGCCGCCGCAAAGCCCGCAGCCCCACAGGCTGTGGGGCCACGCGAGCGGCTGCCAAAGAGCTTTCCAACGAGGCACGGCTTTCCCTCCTGGCTCTTTGGGTTTGGGAGCTGTGGACAGAGCCGCGGCCCTACCGGAAAATGCTTCGTAGCCTGGTGCGGCAGCAGTACGTAGGCGCCGGTGGCGCCGAGGCTGCCGGCTGCCGGAAAGCCCGCAGCCCCACGGGCTGTGGGGCCACGCGAGCGGCTGCCAAAGAGCTTTCCAACAAGGCACGGCTTTCCCTCCTGGTTCTTCGGGCGTGGGAGCTGTGGCCAGAGCCGCGGCCCTACCGGAAAATGCTTCGGGGGCTGGGGCGGTGGCGCCAGGTGGGCACCGGTGGCGCCGAGGCTGACGGCCGCCGGAAAGCCCGCAGCCCCACGGGCTGTGGGGCCACGCGAGCGGCTGCCAAAGAGCTTTCCAACGAGGCACGGCTTGCCCTCCTGGCTCTTCGGGCGTGGGAGCTGTGGCCAGAGCCGCGGCCCTACCGGAAAATGCTTCGCAGGCTGGCGCGGCAGCGCTACGTAGGCGCAGGTGGCGCCGAGGCTGACGACTGCCGGAAAGCCCGCAGCCCCACGGGCTGTGGGGCCACGCGAGCGGCTGCCAAAGAGCTTTCAAACGAGGCACGGCTTTCCCTCCTGGCTCTTCGGGCGTGGGAGCTGTGGCCAGAGCCACGGCCCTACCGGAAAATGCTTCGAAGGCTGGTGCGGCAGCGCTACGTAGGCGCAGGTGGCGCCGAGGCTGACGACTGCCGGAAAGCCCGAAGCCCCACGGGCTGTGGGGCCACGCGAGCGGCTGCCAAAGAGCTTTCCAACGAGGCACGGCTTTCCCTCCTGGCTCTTCGGGCGTGGGAGCTGTCGCCAGAGCCGCGACCCTACCGGAAAATGCTTCGGGGGCTGGCGCGGCGTTGCCAGGTGGGCGCCGGTGGCAACGAGGCTGACAGCCTCCGCAAAGCCCGCAGCCCGACGGGCTGTGGGGCCACGCGAGCGGCTGCCAAAGAGCTTTCCAACAAGGCACGGCTTTCCCTCCTGGCTCTTCGGGCGTGGGAGCTGTGGCCAGAGCCGCGGCCCTACCGGAAAATGCTTCGCAGGCTGGCGCGGCGGCGCCACGTAGGCGCCGGTGGCGCCGAGGCTGACGGCCGCCGGAAAGCCCGCAGCCCCACGGGGTGTGGGGCCACGCGAGCGGCTGCCAAAGAGCTTTCCAACGAGGCACGGCTTTCCCTCCTGGCTCTTCGGGCGTGGGAGCTGTGGCCAGAGCCGCGGCCCTACCGGAAAATGCTTCGGGGGCTGGCGCGGCAGCGCCACGTAGGCGCCGGTGGCGCCGAGGCTGACGGCCGCCGGAAAGCCCGCAGCCCCACGGGCTGTGGGGCCACGCGAGCGGCTGCCAAAGAGCTTTCCAACGAGGCACGGCTTTCCCTCCTGGCTCTTTGGGTGTGGGAGCTGTGGCCAGAGACGCGGCCCTACCGGAAAATGCTTCGGGGGCCGGCGCGGCGGCACCAGGTGGGCGCCGGTGGCGCCGAGGCTGACGGCTGCCGGAAAGCCCGCAGCCCCACGGGCTGTGCGGCCACGCGAGCGGCTGCCAAAGAGCTTTCCAACGAGGCACGGCTTTCCCTCCTGGCTCTTCGGGCGTGGGAGCTGTGGCCAGAGCCGCGGCCCTACCGGAAAATGCTTCGGGGGCTGGCGCGGCAGCGCCACGTAGGCGCCGGTGGCGCCGAGGCTGACAGCCGCCGGAAAGCCCGCAGCCCCACGGGCTGTGGGGCCACGCGAGCAGCTGCCAAAGAGCTTTCCAACGAGGCACGGCTTTCCCTCCTGGCTCTTCGGGCGTGGGAGCTGTGGCCAGAGCCGCGGCCCTACCGGAAAATGCTTCGCAGGCTGGTGCGGCAGCGCTACGTAGGCGCAGGTGGCGCCGAGGCTGACGGCTGCCGGAAAGCCCGTAGCCCCACGTGCTGTGGGGCCACGCGAGCGGCTGCCAAAGAGCTTTCCAACGAGGCACGGCTTTCCCTCCTGGCTCTTTGGGTGTGGGAGCTGTGGCCAGAGCCGCGGCCCTAACGGAAAATGCTTTGGGGGCTGTTGCGGCGGCGCCAGGTGGGCGCCGGTGACAACGAGGCTGACGGCCGCCGGAAAGCCCGCAGCCCCACGGGCTGTGGGGCCACGCGAGCGGCTGCCAAAGAGCTTTCCAACGAGGCACGGCTTTCCCTCCTGGCTCTTCGGGCGTGGGAGCTGTGGACAGAGACGCGGCCCTACCGGAAAATGCTTCGCAGGCTGGCGCGGCGGCGCCACGTAGGCGCCGGTGGAGCCGAGGCTGACGGCTGCCGGAAAGCCCACAGCCCCACGGGCTGTGGGGCCACGCGAGCGGCTGCCAAAGAGCTTTCCAACAAGGCACGGCTTTCCCTCCTGGATCTTCGGGCGTGGGAGCTGTGGCCAGAGCCGCGGCCCTACCGGAAAATGCTTCGCAGGCTGGCACGGCGGCGCCACGTGGGCGCCGGTGGCGCCGACCTGACGGCTGACGGAAAGCCCGCAGCCCCACGGGCTGTGGGGCCACGCGAGCGGCTGCCAAAGAGCTTTCCAACGAGGCACGGCTTTCCCTCATGGCTCTTCGGGCGTGGGAGCTGTGGCCAGAGCCGCGGCCCTACCGGAAAATGCTTCGGGGGCTGGCACGGCGGCGCCAGGTGGGCGCCGGTGGCGCCGAGGCTGACGGCCGCCGGAAAGCCCGCAGCCCCACGGGCTGTGGGGCCACGCGAGCGGCTGCCAAAGAGCTTTCCAACAAGGCACGGCTTTCCCTCCTGGCTCTACGGGCGTGGGAGCTGTGGCCAGAGACGCGGCCCTACCGGAAAATGCTTCGCAGGCTGGTGCGGCAGCGCTATGTAGGCGCGGGTGGCGCCGAGGCTGACGGCCGCCGGAAACCTAGCAGACCCACGGTGTGTGGGGCCACGCGAGCGGCTGCCAAAGAGCTTTCCAACGAGGCACGGCTTTCCCTCCTGGCTCTTCGGGCGTGGGAGCTGTGGCCAGAGCCGCGGCCCTACCGGAAAATGCTTCGCAGGCTGGCGCAGCGGCGCCACGTGGGCGCCGGTGGCGCCGAGGCTGACGGCCGCCGGAAAGCCCGCAGCCCCACGGGCTGTGGGGCCACGCGAGCGGCTGCCAAAGAGCTTTCCAACGAGGCACGGCTTTCCCTCCTGGCTCTTCGGGCGTGGGAGCTGTGGCCAGAGCCGCGGCCCGACCGGAAAATGCTTCGGGGGCTGGCGCGGCAGCGCCACGTAGGCAACGGTGGCGCCGAGGCTGACAGCCGCCGCAAAGCCCACAGCCCCACGTGCTGTGGGGCCACGCGAGCGGCTGCCAAAGAGCTTTCCAACGAGGCATGGCTTTCCCTCCTGGCTCTTCGGGCGTGGGAGCTGTCGCCAGAGACGCGGCCCTACCGGAAAATGCTTCGCAGGCTGGCGCACCGGCGCCAGGTGGGCGCCGGTGGCGCCGAAGCTGACGGCCGCCGGAAAGCCCGCAGCCCCACGGGCTGTGGGGCCACGCGAGCGGCTGCCAAAGAGCTTTCCAACGAGGCACGGCTTTCCCTCCTGGCTCTTCGGGCGTGGGAGCTGTGGCCAGAGCCGCGGCCCTACCGGAAAATGCTTCGCAGGCTCGTGCGGCAGCGCTATGTAGGCGCAGGCGGCGCCGAGGCTGACGGCCGCCGGAAAGCCCGCAGCCCCACGGGCTGTGGGGCCACGCGAGCGGCTGCCAAAGAGCTTTCCAACAAGGCACGGCTTTTCCTCCTGGCTCTTCGGGCGTGGGAGCTGTGGCCAGAGCCGCGGCCCTACCGGAAAATGCTTCGCAGGCTGGCGTGGCGGCGCCACGTAGGCGCCGGTTACTCCGAGGCTGACGGCCGCGGCAAAGCCCGCAGCCCCACGGGCTGTGGGGCCATGCGAGCGGCTGCCAAAGAGCTTTCCAACGAGGCACGGCTTTCCCTCCTGGCTCTTCGGGCGTGGGAGCTGTGGCCAGAGCCGCGGCCCTACTGGAAAATGCTTCGCAGGCTGGCGCGGCGGCGCCACGTAGGCGCCGGTGGCGCCGAGGCTGACGGCTGCCGCAAAGCCCGCAGACCCACGGGCTGTGGGGCCACGCGAGCGGCTGCCAAAGAGCTTTCCAACGAGGCACGGCTTTCCCTCCTGGCTCTTCGGGCGTGGGAGCTGTGGCCAGAGCCGCGGCCCTACCGGAAAATGCTTCGCAGGCTGGCGCGGCGGCGCCACGTGGGCGCCGGTGGCGCCGAGGCTGACGGCCGCCGAAAAGCCCGCAGCCCCACGGGCTGTGGGGCCACGCGAGCGGCTGCCAAAGAGCTTTCCAACAAGGCACGGCTTTCCCTCCTGTCTCTTCGGGCGTGGGAGCTGTGGCCAGAGACGCGGCCCTACCGGAAAATGCTTCGCAGGCTGGCGTGGCGGCGCCACGTAGGCGCCGGTGGCGCCGAGGCTGACGGCCGCCGCAAAGCCCGCAGCCCCACGGGCTGTGGGGCCACGCGAGAGGCTGCCAAAGAGCTTTCCAACGAGGCACGGCTTTCCCTCCTGGCTCTTCGGGCGTGGGAGCTGTGGCCAGAGCCGCGGCCCTACTGGAAAATGCTTCGCAGGCTGGTGCGGCAGCGCTACGTAGGTGCAGGTGGCGCCGAGGCTGACGGCTGCCGGAAAGCCCGCAGCCCCACGTGCTGTGGGGCCACGCGAGCGGCTGCCAAAGAGCTTTCCAACGAGGCACGGCTTTCCCTCCTGGCTCTTTGGGTGTGGGAGCTGTGGCCAGAGCCGCGGCCCTACCGGAAAATGCTTTGGGGGCTGTTGCGGCGGCGCCAGGTGGGCGCCGGTGACAACGAGGCTGACGGCTGCCGGAAAGCCCGCAGCCCCACGGGCTGTGGGGCCCCGCGAGCGGCTGCCAAAGAGCTTTCCAACGAGGCACGGCTTTCCCTCCTGGCTCTTCGGGCGTGGGAGCTGTGGACAGAGACGCGGCCCTACCGGAAAATGCTTCGCAGGCTGGTGCGGCAGCGCTACGTAGGCGCAGGTGGCGCCGAGGCTGATGGCCGCCGGAAAGCCCGCAGCCCCACGGGCTGTGGGGCCACGCGAGCGGCTGCCAAAGAGCTTTCCAAGGAGGCACGGCTTTTCCTCCTGGCTCTTTGGGTGTGGGAGCTGTGGCCAGTGCCGCGGCCCTACCGGAAAATGCTTCGCAGGCTGGCACGGCGGCGCCACGTGGGCGCCGGTGGCACCGAGGCTGACGGCTGACGGAAAGCCCGCAGCCCCACGGGCTGTGGGGCCACGCGAGCGGCTGCCAAAGAGCTTTCCAACGAGGCACGGCTTTCCCTCCTGGCTCTTCGGGCGTGGGAGCTGTGGACAGAGACGCGGCCCTACCGGAAAATGCTTCGCAGGCTGGTGCGGCAGCGCTACGTAGGCGCAGGTGGCGCCGAGGCTGACGGCTGCCGGAAAGCCCGTAGCCCCACGTGCTGTGGGGCCACGCGAGCGGATGCCAAAGAGCTTTCCAACGAGGCACGGCTTTCCCTCCTGGCTCTTTGGGTGTGGGAGCTGTGGCCAGAGCCGCGGCCCTAACGGAAAATGCTTTGGGGGCTGTTGCGGCGGCACCAGGTGGGCGCCGGTGACAACGAGGCTGACGGCCGCCGGAAAGCCCGCAGCCCCACGGGCTGTGGGGCCACGCGAGCGGCTGCCAAAGAGCTTTCCAACGAGGCACGGCTTTTCCTCCTGGCTCTTCGGGCGTGGGAGCTGTGGCCAGAGACGCGGCCCTACCGGAAAATGCTTCGCAGCCTGGTGCGGCAGCGCTACGTAGGCGCAGGTGGCGCCGAGGCTGACGGCCGCCGGAAAGCCCGCAGCCCCACGGGCTGTGGGGCCACGCGAGCGGCTGCCAAAGAGCTTTCCAACAAGGCACGGCTTTTCCTCCTGGCTCTTTGGGTGTGGGAGCTGTGGCCAGAGCTGCGGCCCTACCGGAAAATGCTTCGCAGGCTGGCGCGGCGGCGCCACGTAGGCATCGGTGGAGCCGAGGCTGACGGCTGCCGGAAATCCCACAGCCCCACGGGCTGTGGGGCCACGCGAGCGGCTGCCAAAGAGCTTTCCAACAAGGCACGGCTTTCCCTCCTGGCTCTTCGGGCGTGGGAGCTGTGGCCAGAGCCACGGCCCTACCGGAAAATGCTTCGGGGGCTGGCGCGGCGGCGCCAGGTGGGCGCCGGTGGCGCCGAGGCTGACGGCCGCCGCAAAGCCCGCAGCCCCACGGGCTGTGGGGCCACGCGAGCGGCTGCCAAAGAGCTTTCCAACAAGGCACGGCTTTCCCTCCTGGCTCTACGGGCGTGGGAGCTGTGGCCAGAGACGCGGCCCTACCGGAAAATGCTTCGCAGCCTGGTGCGGCAGCGCTATGTAGGCGCGGGTGGCGCCGAGGCTGACGGCCGCCGGAAACCTAGCAGACCCACGGTGTGTGGGGCCACGCGAGCGGCTGCCAAAGAGCTTTCCAACGAGGCACGGCTTTCCCTCCTGGCTCTTCGGCCGTGGGAGCTGTGGCGAGAGCGGCGGCCCTACCGGAAAATGCTTCGCAGGCTGGCGCGGCGGCGCCACGTGGGCGCCGGTGGCGCCTAGGCTGACGGCCGCCGGAAAGCCCGCAGCCCCACGGGCTGTGGGGCCACGCAAGCGGCTGCCAAAGAGCTTTCCAACGAGGCACGGCTTTCCCTCCTGGCTCTTCGGGCGTGGGAGCTGTGGCCAGAGCCGCGGCCCTACCGGAAAATGCTTCGGGGGCTGGCGCGGCAGCGCCAGGTGGGCGCCGGTGGCGCCGAGGCTGACGGCCGCCGGAAAGCCCGCAGCCCCACGGGCTGTGGGGCCACGCGAGCGGCTGCCAAAGTGCTTTCCAACAAGGCATGGCTTTCCCTCCTGGCTCTTCGGGCGTGGGAGCTGTGGCCAGAGCCGCGGCCCTACCGGAAAATGCTTCGCAGGCTGGCGCGGCGGCGCCACGTAGGCGCCGGTGGCGCCGAGGCTGACGGCCGCCGGAAAGCCCGCAGCCCCACAGGCTGTGGGGCCACGCGAGCGGCTGCCAAAGAGCTTTCCAACGAGGCACGGCTTTCCCTCCTGGCTCTTTGGGTGTGGGAGCTGTGGACAGAGCCGCGGCCCTACCGGAAAATGCTTCGTAGCCTGGTGCGGCAGCGGTACGTAGGCGCCGGTGGCGCCGAGGCTGCCGGCTGCCGGAAAGCCCGCAGCCCCACGGGCTGTGGGGCCACGCGAGCGGCTGCCAAAGAGCTTTCCAACAAGGCACGGCTTTCCCTCCTGGTTCTTCGGGCGTGGGAGCTGTGGCCAGAGCCGCGGCCCTACCGGAAAATGCTTCGGGGGCTGGGGCGGTGGCGCCAGGTGGGCACCGGTGGCGCCGAGGCTGACGGCCGCCGGAAAGCCCGCAGCCCCACGGGCTGTGGGGCCACGCGAGCGGCTGCCAAAGAGCTTTCCAACGAGGCACGGCTTGCCCTCCTGGCTCTTTGGGCGTGGGAGCTGTGGCCAGAGCCGCGGCCCTACCGGAAAATGCTTCGCAGGCTGGTGCGGCAGCGCTACGTAGGCGCAGGTGGCGCCGAGGCTGACGACTGCCGGAAAGCCCGCAGCCCCACGGGCTGTGGGGCCACGCGAGCGGCTGCCAAAGAGCTTTCAAACGAGGCACGGCTTTCCCTCCTGGCTCTTCGGGCGTGGGAGCTGTGGCCAGAGCCACGGCCCTACCGGAAAATGCTTCGAAGGCTGGTGCGGCAGCGCTACGTAGGCGCAGGTGGCGCCGAGGCTGACGACTGCCGGAAAGCCCGCAGCCCCACGGGCTGTGGGGCCACGCGAGCGGCTGCCAAAGAGCTTTCCAACGAGGCACGGCTTTCCCTCCTGGCTCTTCGGGCGTGGGAGCTGTGGCCAGAGCCGCGGCCCTACCGGAAAATGCTTCGGGGGCTGGCGCGGCAGCGCCACGTAGGCGCCGGTGGCGCCGAGGCTGACAGCCGCCGGAAAGCCCGCAGCCCCACGGGCTGTGGGGCCACGCGAGCAGCTGCCAAAGAGCTTTCCAACGAGGCACGTCTTTCCCTCCTGGCTCTTCGGGCGTGGGAGCTGTGGCCAGAGCCGCGGCCCTACCGGAAAATGCTTCGCAGGCTGGTGCGGCAGCGCTACGTAGGCGCAGGTGGCGCCGAGGCTGACGGCTGCCGGAAAGCCCGTAGCCCCACGTGCTGTGGGGCCACGCGAGCGGCTGCCAAAGAGCTTTCCAACGAGGCACGGCTTTCCCTCCTGGCTCTTTGGGTGTGGGAGCTGTGGCCAGAGCCGCGGCCCTAACGGAAAATGCTTTGGGGGCTGTTGCGGCGGCGCCAGGTGGGCGCCGGTGACAACGAGGCTGACGGCCGCCGGAAAGCCCGCAGCCCCACGGGCTGTGGGGCCACGCGAGCGGCTGCCAAAGAGCTTTCCAACGAGGCACGGCTTTCCCTCCTGGCTCTTCGGGCGTGGGAGCTGTGGACAGAGACGCGGCCCTACCGGAAAATGCTTCGCAGGCTGGCGCGGCGGCGCCACGTAGGCGCTGGTGGAGCCGAGGCTGACGGCTGCCGGAAAGCCCGCAGCCCCACGGGCTGTGGGGCCACGCGAGCGGCTGCCAAAGAGCTTTCCAACAAGGCACGGCTTTCCCTCCTGGATCTTCGGGCGTGGGAGCTGTGGCCAGAGCCGCGGCCCTACCGGAAAATGCTTCGCAGGCTGGCACGGCGGCGCCACGTGGGCGCCGGTGGCGCCGACCTGACGGCTGACGGAAAGCCCGCAGCCCCACGGGCTGTGGGGCCACGCGAGCGGCTGCCAAAGAGCTTTCCAACGAGGCACGGCTTTCCCTCATGGCTCTTCGGGCGTGGGAGCTGTGGCCAGAGCCGCGGCCCTACCGGAAAATGCTTCGGGGGCTGGCACGGCGGCGCCAGGTGGGCGCCGGTGGCGCCGAGGCTGACGGCCGCCGCAAAGCCCGCAGCCCCACGGGCTGTGGGGCCACGCGAGCGGCTGCCAAAGAGCTTTCCAACAAGGCACGGCTTTCCCTCCTGGCTCTACGGGCGTGGGAGCTGTGGCCAGAGACGCGGCCCTACCGGAAAATGCTTCGCAGGCTGGTGCGGCAGCGCTATGTAGGCGCGGGTGGCGCCGAGGCTGACGGCCGCCGGAAACCTAGCAGACCCACGTTGTGTGGGGCCACGCGAGCGGCTGCCAAAGAGCTTTCCAACGAGGCACGGCTTTCCCTCCTGGCTCTTCGGGCGTGGGAGCTGTGGCCAGAGCCGCGGCCCTACCGGAAAATGCTTCGCAGGCTGGCGCGGCGGCGCCACGTGGGCTCCGGTGGCGCCGAGGCTGACGGCCGCCGGAAAGCCCGCAGCCCCACGGGCTGTGGGGCCACGCGAGCGGCTGCCAAAGAGCTTTCCAACGAGGCACGGCTTTCCCTCCTGGCTCTTCGGGCGTGGGAGCTGTGGCCAGAGCCGCGGCCCTACCGGAAAATGCTTCGGGGGCTGGCGCGGCAGCGCCACGTAGGCAACGGTGGCGCCGAGGCTGACAGCCGCCGCAAAGCCCACAGCCCCACGTGCTGTGGGGCCACGCGAGCGGCTGCCAAAGAGCTTTCCAACGAGGCATGGCTTTCCCTCCTGGCTCTTCGGGCGTGGGAGCTGTCGCCAGAGACGCGGCCCTACCGGAAAATGCTTCGCAGGCTGGCGCACCGGCGCCAGGTGGGAGCCGGTGGCGCCGAAGCTGACGGCCGCCGGAAAGCCCGCAGCCCCACGGGCTGTGGGGCCACGCGAGCGGCTGCCAAAGAGCTTTCCAACGAGGCACGGCTTTCCCTCCTGGCTCTTCGGGCGTGGGAGCTGTGGCCAGAGCCGCGGCCCTACCGGAAAATGCTTCGCAGGCTCGTGCGGCAGCGCTATGTAGGCGCAGGCGGCGCCGAGGCTGACGGCCGCCGGAAAGCCCGCAGCCCCACGGGCTGTGGGGCCACGCGAGCGGCTGCCAAAGAGCTTTCCAACAAGGCACGGCTTTTCCTCCTGGCTCTTCGGGCGTGGGAGCTGTGGACAGAGCCGCGGCCCTACCGGAAAATGCTTCGCAGGCTGGCGTGGCGGCGCCACGTAGGCGCCGGTTACTCCGAGGCTGACGGCCGCCGCAAAGCCCGCAGCCCCACGGGCTGTGGGGCCATGCGAGCGGCTGCCAAAGAGCTTTCCAACGAGGCACGGCTTTCCCTCCTGCCTCTTCGGGCGTGGGAGCTGTGGCCAGAGCCGCGGCCCTACTGGAAAATGCTTCGCAGGCTGGCGCGGCGGCGCCACGTAGGCGCCGGTGGCGCCGAGGCTGACGGCTGCCGCAAAGCCCGCAGACCCACGGGCTGTGGGGCCACGCGAGCGGCTGCCAAAGAGCTTTCCAACGAGGCACGGCTTTCCCTCCTGGCTCTTCGGGCGTGGGAGCTGTGGCCAGAGCCGCGGCCCTACCGGAAAATGCTTCGCAGGCTGGCGCGGCGGCGCCACGTGGGCGCCGGTGGCGCCGAGGCTGACGGCCGCCGAAAAGCCCGCAGCCCCACGGGCTGTGGGGCCACGCGAGCGTCTGCCAAAGAGCTTTCCAACAAGGCACGGCTTTCCCTCCTGTCTCTTCGGGCGTGGGAGCTGTGGCCAGAGCCGCGGCCCTACCGGAAAATGCTTCGCAGGCTGGCGTGGCGGCGCCACGTAGGCGCCGGTGGCGCCGAGGCTGACGGCCGCCGCAAAGCCCGCAGCCCCACGGGCTGTGGGGCCACGCGAGAGGCTGCCAAAGAGCTTTCCAACGAGGCACGGCTTTCCCTCCTGGCTCTTCGGGCGTGGGAGCTGTGGCCAGAGCCGCGGCCCTACCGGAAAATGCTTCGCAGGCTGGTGCGGCAGCGCTACGTAGGTGCAGGTGGCGCCGAGGCTGACGGCTGCCGGAAAGCCCGCAGCCCCACGTGCTGTGGGGCCACGCGAGCGGCTGCCAAAGAGCTTTCCAACGAGGCACGGCTTTCCCTCCTGGCTCTTTGGGTGTGGGAGCTGTGGCCAGAGCCGCGGCCCTACCGGAAAATGCTTTGGGGGCTGTTGCGGCGGCGCCAGGTGGGCGCCGGTGACAACGAGGCTGACGGCCGCCGGAAAGCCCGCAGCCCCACGGGCTGTGGGGCCACGCGAGCGGCTGCCAAAGAGCTTTCCAACGAGGCACGGCTTTTCCTCCTGGCTCTTCGGGCGTGGGAGCTGTGGCCAGAGACGCGGCCCTACCGGAAAATGCTTCGCAGCCTGGTGCGGCAGCGCTACGTAGGCGCAGGTGGCGCCGAGGCTGACGGCCGCCGGAAAGCCCGCAGCCCCACGGGCTGTGGGGCCACGCGAGCGGCTGCCAAAGAGCTTTCCAACAAGGCACGGCTTTTCCTCCTGGCTCTTTGGGTGTGGGAGCTGTGGCCAGAGCTGCGGCCCTACCGGAAAATGCTTCGCAGGCTGGCGCGGCGGCGCCACGTAGGCGTCGGTGGAGCCGAGGCTGACGGCCGCCGCAAAGCCCGCAGCCCCACGGGCTGTGGGGCCACGCGAGCGGCTGCCAAAGAGCTTTCCAACAAGGCACGGCTTTCCCTCCTGGCTCTACGGGCGTGGGAGCTGTGGCCAGAGACGCGGCCCTACCGGAAAATGCTTCGCAGCCTGGTGCGGCAGCGCTATGTAGGCGCGGGTGGCGCCGAGGCTGACGGCCGCCGGAAACCTAGCAGACCCACGGTGTGTGGGGCCACGCGAGCGGCTGCCAAAGAGCTTTCCAACGAGGCACGGCTTTCCCTCCTGGCTCTTCGGCCGTGGGAGCTGTGGCGAGAGCGGCGGCCCTACCGGAAAATGCTTCGCAGGCTGGCGCGGCGGCGCCACGTGGGCGCCGGTGGCGCCTAGGCTGACGGCCGCCGGAAAGCCCGCAGCCCCACGGGCTGTGGGGCCACGCAAGCGGCTGCCAAAGAGCTTTCCAACGAGGCACGGCTTTCCCTCCTGGCTCTTCGGGCGTGGGAGCTGTGGCCAGAGCCGCGGCCCTACCGGAAAATGCTTCGGGGGCTGGCGCGGCAGCGCCACGTAGGCGACGGTGGCGCCGAGGCTGACAGCCGCCGCAAAGCCCACAGCCCCACGTGCTGTGGGGCCACGCGAGCGGCTGCCAAAGAGCTTTCCAACGAGGCATGGCTTTCCCTCCTGGCTCTTCGGGCGTGGGAGCTGTCGCCAGAGACGCGGCCCTACTGGAAAATGCTTCGCAGGCTGGCGCACCGGCGCCAGGTGGGCGCCGGTGGCGCCGAAGCTGACGGCCGCCGTAAAGCCCGCAGCCCCACGGGCTGTGGGGCCACGCGAGCGGCTGCCAAAGAGCTTTCCAACAAGGCACGGCTTTTCCTCCTGGCTCTTCGGGCGTGGGAGCTGTGGACAGAGCCGCGGCCCTACCGGAAAATGCTTCGCAGGCTGGCGTGGCGGCGCCACGTAGGCGCCGGTGGCGCCGAGGCTGACGGCCGCCGGAAAGCCCGCAGCCCCACGGGCTGTGGGGCCACACGAGCGGCTGCCAAAGAGCTTTCCAACGAGGCACGGCTTTCCCTCCTGGCTCTTCGGGCGTGGGAGCTGTGGCCAGAGCCGCGGCCCTACCGGAAAATGCTTCGGGGGCTGGTGCGGCGGCGCCACGTAGGCGACGGTGGCGCCGAGGCTGACGGCCGCCGCAAAGCCCACAGCCCCACGTGCTGTGGGGCCACGCGAGCGGCTGCCAAAGAGCTTTCCAACGAGGCACGGCTTTGCCTCCTGGCTCTTCGGGCGTGGGAGCTGTGGCCAGAGCCGCGGCCCTACCGGAAAATGCTTCGCAGGCTGGTGCGGCAGCGCTATGTAGGCGCAGGTGGCGCCGAGGGTGACGGCCGCCGTAAAGCCCGCAGCCCCACGGGCTGTGGGGCCACGCGAGCGGCTGCCAAAGAGCTTTCCAACAAGGCACGGCTTTTCCTCCTGGCTCTTCGGGCGTGGGAGCTGTAGCCAGAGCCGCGGCCCTACCGGAAAATGCTTCGCAGGCTGGCGTGGCGGCGCCACGTAGGCGCCGGTGGCTCCGAGGCTGACGGCCGCCGCAAAGCCCGCAGCCCCACGGGCTGTGGGGCCATGCGAGCGGCTGCCAAAGAGCTTTCCAACGAGGCACGGCTTTCCCTCCTGGCTCTTCGGGCGTGGGAGCTGTGGCCAGAGCCGCGGCCCTACCGGAAAATGCTTCGCAGGCTTGTGCAGCAGCGCTACGTAGGTGCAGGTGGCGCCGAGGCTGACGGCTGACGGAAAGCCCGCAGCCCCACGGGCTGTGGGGCCACGCGAGCGGCTGCCAAAGAGCTTTCCAACGAGGCACGGCTTTCCCTCCTGGCTCTTTGGGCGTGGGAGCTGTGGCCAGAGCCGCGGCCCTACCGGAAAATGCTTTGGGGGCTGTTGCGGCGGCGCCAGGTGGGCGCCGGTGACAACGAGGCTGACGGCCGCCGGAAAGCCCGCAGCCCCACGGGCTGTGGGGCCACGCGAGCGGCTGCCAAAGAGCTTTCCAACGAGGCACGGCTTTCCCTCCTGGCTCTTCGGGCGTGGGAGCTGTGGACAGAGACGCGGCCCTACCGGAAAATGCTTCGCAGGCTGGTGCGGCAGCGCTACGTAGGCGCAGGTGGCGCCGAGGCTGACGGCCGCCGGAAAGCCCGCAGCCCCACGGGCTGTGGGGCCACGCGAGCGGCTGCCAAAGAGCTTTCCAACAAGGCACGGCTTTTCCTCCTGGCTCTTCGGGCGTGGGAGCTGTGGCCAGAGCCGCGGCCCTACCGGAAAATGCTTCGCAGGCTGGCGCGGCGGCGCCACGTAGGCGCCGGTGGCGCCGAGGCTGACGGCCGCCGGAAAGCCCGCAGCCCCACGGGCTGTGGGGCCACGCGAGCGGCTGCCAAAGAGCTTTCCAACGAGGCACGGCTTTCCCTCCTGGCTCTTCGGGCGTGGGAGCTGTGGCCAGAGACGCGGCCCTACCGGAAAATGCTTCGCAGGCTGGTGTGGCAGCGCTACGTAGGCGCAGGTGGCGCCGAGGCTGACGGCCGCCGGAAAGCCCGCAGCCCCACGGGCTGTGGGGCCACGCGAGCGGCTGCCAAAGAGCTTTCCAACGAGGCACGGCTTTCCCTCCTGGCTCTTTGGGTGTGGGAGCTGTGGACAGAGCCGCGGCCCTACCGGAAAATGCTTCGTAGCCTGGTGCGGCAGCAGTACGTAGGCGCCGGTGGCGCCGAGGCTGCCGGCTGCCGGAAAGCCCGCAGCCCCACGGGCTGTGGGGCCACGCGAGCGGCTGCCAAAGAGCTTTCCAACAAGGCACGGCTTTCCCTCCTGGTTCTTCGGGCGTGGGAGCTGTGGCCAGAGCCGCGGCCCTACCGGAAAATGCTTCGGGGGATGGCGCGGTGGCGCCACGTAGGCCCCGGTGTCGCCGAGGCTGACGGCTGCCGGAAAGCCCGCAGCCCCACGGGCTGTGGGGCCACGCGAGCGGCTGCCAAAGAGCTTTCCAACGAGGCACGGCTTTCCCTCCTGGCTCTTCGGGTGTGGGAGCTGTCGCCAGAGCCGCGGCCCTACCGGAAAATGCTTCGCAGCCTGGTGCGGCAGCGCTACGTAGGCGCAGGTGGCGCCGAGGCTGACGGCTGCCGGAAAGCCCGCAGCCCCACGGGCTGTGGGGCCACGCGAGCGGCGGCCAAAGAGCTTTCCAACGAGGCACGGTTTTCCCTCCTGGCTCTTCGGGCGTGGGAGCTGTGGACAGAGCAGCGGCCCTACCGGAAAATGCTTCGCAGCCTGGTGCGGCAGCGCTACGTAGGCGCAGGTGGCGCCGAGGCTGACGACTGCCGGAAAGCCCGCAGCCCCACGGGCTGTGGGGCCACGCGAGCAGCTGCCAAAGAGCTTTCCAACGAGGCACGGCTTTCCCTCCTGGCTCTTTGGGTGTGGGAGCTGTGGCCAGAGCCGTGACCCTACCGGAAAATGCTTCGGGGGCTGGCGCGGCGGCGCCAGGTGGGCGCCGGTGGCGCTGAGGCTGACGGCCGCCGGAAAGCCTGCAGCCCCACGGGATGTGGGGCCACGCGAGCGGCTGCCAAAGAGCTTTCCAACGAGGCACGGCTTTCCCTCCTGGCTCTTCGGGCGTGGGAGCTGTGGCCAGAGCCGCGGCCCTACCGGAAAATGCTTAGCAGGCTGGCGCGGCGGCGCCAGGTGGGCACCGGTGGCGCCGAGGCTGACGGCCGCCGGAAAGCCCGCAGCCCCACGGGCTGTGGGGCCACGCGAGCGGCTGCCAAAGAGCTTTCCAACGAGGCACGGCTTTCCCTCCTGGCTCTTCGGGCGTGGGAGCTGTGGCCAGAGCCGCGGCCCTACCGGAAAATGCTTCGCAGGCTGGCGCGGCAGCGCTACGTAGGCGCAGGTGGCGCCGAGGCTGACGACTGCCGGAAAGCCCGCAGCCCCATGGGCTGTGGGGCCACGCGAGCGGCTGCCAAAGAGCTTTCCAACGAGGCACGGCTTTCCCTCCTGGCTCTTTGGATGTGGGAGCTGTGGCCAGAGCCGTGACCCTACAGGAAAATGCTTCGGGGGCTGGCGCGGCGGCGCCAGGTGGGCGCAGGTGGCGCTGAGGCTGACGGCCGCCGCAAAGCCCGCAGCCCCACGGGCTTTGGGGCCACGCGAGCGGCTGCCAAAGAGCTTTCCAACGAGGCACGGCTTTCCCTCCTGGCTCTTCGGGCGTGGGAGCTGTGGCCAGAGCCGCGGCCCTACCGGAAAATGCTTCGGGGGCTGGCGCGGCGGCGCCACGTAGGCGACGGTGGCGCCGAGGCTGACGGCCGCCGCAAAGCCCACAGCCCCACGTGCTGTGGGGCCACGCGAGCGGCTGCCAAAGAGCTTTCCAACGAGGCATGGCTTTGCCTCCTGGCTCTTCGGGCGTGGGAGCTGTGGCCAGAGCCGCGGCCCTACCGGAAAATGCTTCGCAGGCTGGTGCGGCAGCGCTATGTAGGCGCAGGTGGCGCCGAGGCTGACGGCCGCCGTAAAGCCCGCAGCCCCACGAGCTGTGGGGCCACGCGAGCGGCTGCCAAAGAGCTTTCCAACAAGGCACGGCTTTTCCTCCTGGCTCTTCGGGCGTGGGAGCTGTGGACAGAGCCGCGGCCCTACCGGAAAATGCTTCGCAGGCTGGCGTGGCGGCGCCACGTAGGCGCCGGTGGCTCCGAGGCTGACGGCCGCCCCAAAGCCCGCAGCCCCACGGGCTGTGGGGCCATGCGAGCGGCTGCCAAAGAGCTTTCCAACGAGGCACGGCTTTCCCTCCTGGCTCTTCGGGCGTGGGAGCTGTGGCCAGAGCCGCGGCCCTACCGGAAAATGCTTCGCAGGCTGGTGCGGCAGCGCTATGTAGGCGCAGGTGGTGCCGAGGCTGACGGCTGCCGGAAAGCCCGCAGCCCCGCGTGCTGTGGGGCCACGCGAGCGGCTGCCAAAGAGCTTTCCAACGAGGCACGGCTTTCCCTCCTGGCTCTTCGGGCGTGGGAGCTGTGGCCAGAGCCGCGGCCCTACCGGAAAATGCTTCGCAGGCTGGTGCAGCAGCGCTACGTAGGTGCAGGTGGCGCCGAGGCTGACGGCTGACGGAAAGCCCGCAGCCCCACGGGCTGTGGGGCCACGCGAGCGGCTGCCAAAGAGCTTTCCAACGAGGCACGGCTTTCCCTCCTGGCTCTTTGGGCGTGGGAGCTGTGGCCAGAGCCGCGGCCCTACCGGAAAATGCTTTGGGGGCTGTTGCGGCGGCGCCAGGTGGGCGCCGGTGACAACGAGGCTGACGGCCGCCGGAAAGCCCGCAGCCCTACGGGCTGTGGGGCCACGCGAGCGGCTGCCAAAGAGCTTTCCAACGAGGCACGGCTTTCCCTCCTGGCTCTTCGGGCGTGGGAGCTGTGGACAGAGACGCGGCCCTACCGGAAAATGCTTCGCAGGCTGGTGCGGCAGCGCCACGTAGGCGCAGGTGGCGCCGAGGCTGACGGCCGCCGGAAAGCCCGCAGCCCCACGGGCTGTGGGGCCACGCGAGCGGCTGCCAAAGAGCTTTCCAAGAAGGCACGGCTTTTCCTCCTGGCTCTTCGGGCGTGGGAGCTGTGGCCAGAGACGCGGCCCTACCGGAAAATGCTTCGCAGGCTGGTGCGGCAGCAGTACGTAGGCGCCGGTGGCGCCGAGGCTGCCGGCTGCCGGAAAGCCCGCAGCCCCACGGGCTGTGGGGCCACGCGAGCGGCTGCCAAAGAGCTTTCCAATAAGGCACGGCTTTCCCTCCTGGTTCTTCGGGCGTGGGAGCTGTGGCCAGAGCCGCGGCCCTACCGGAAAATGCTTCGGGGGCTGGCGCGGTGGCGCCACGTAGGCCCCGTTGTCGCCGAGGCTGACGGCTGCCGGAAAGCCCGCAGCCCCACGGGCTGTGGGGCCACGCGAGCGGCTGCCAAAGAGCTTTCCAACGAGGCACGGCTTTCCCTCCTGGCTCTTCGGGTGTGGGAGCTGTCGCCAGAGCCGCGGCCCTACCGGAAAATGCTTCGCAGCCTGGTGCGGCAGCGCTACGTAGGCGCAGGTGGCGCCGAGGCTGACGGCTGCCGGAAAGCCCGCAGCCCCACGTGCTGTGGGGCCACGCGAGCGGCGGCCAAAGAGCTTTCCAACGAGGCACGGTTTTCCCTCCTGGCTCTTCGGGCGTGGGAGCTGTGGACAGAGCAGCGGCCCTACCGGAAAATGCTTCGCAGCCTGGTGCGGCAGCGCTACGTAGGCGCAGGTGGCGCCGAGGCTGACGACTGCCGGAAAGCCCGCAGCCCCACGGGCTGTGGGGCCACGCGAGCAGCTGCCAAAGAGCTTTCCAACGAGGCACGGCTTTCCCTCCTGGCTCTTTGGGTGTGGGAGCTGTGGCCAGAGCCGTGACCCTACCGGAAAATGCTTCGGGGGCTGGCGCGGCGGCGCCAGGTGGGCGCCGGTGGCGCTGAGGCTGACGGCCGCCGGAAAGCCTGCAGCCCCACGGGATGTGGGGCCACGCGAGCGGCTGCCAAAGAGCTTTCCAACGAGGCACGGCTTTCCCTCCTGGCTCTTCGGGCGTGGGAGCTGTGGCCAGAGCCGCGGCCCTACCGGAAAATGCTTAGCAGGCTGGCGCGGCGGCGCCAGGTGGGCACCGGTGGCGCCGAGGCTGACGGCCGCCGGAAAGCCCGCAGCTCCACGGGCTGTGGGGCCACGCGAGCGGCTGCCAAAGAGCTTTCCAACGAGGCACGGCTTTCCCTCCTGGCTCTTCGGGCGTGGGAGCTGTGGCCAGAGCCGCGGCCCTACCGGAAAATGCTTCGCAGGCTGGCGCGGCAGCGCTACGTAGGCGCAGGTGGCGCCGAGGCTGACGACTGCCGGAAAGCCCGCAGCCCCATGGGCAGTGGGGCCACGCGAGCGGCTGCCAAAGAGCTTTCCAACGAGGCACGGCTTTCCCTCCTGGCTCTTTGGATGTGGGAGCTGTGGCCAGAGCCGTGACCCTACAGGAAAATGCTTCGGGGGCTGGCGCGGCGGCGCCAGGTGGGCGCAGGTGGCGCTGAGGCTGACGGCCGCCGCAAAGCCCGCAGCCCCACGGGCTTTGGGGCCACGCGAGCGGCTGCCAAAGAGCTTTCCAACGAGGCACGGCTTTCCCTCCTGGCTCTTCGGGCGTGGGAGCTGTGGACAGAGCCGCGGCCCTACCGGAAAATGCTTCGTAGCCTGGTGCGGCAGCACTACGTAGGCGCCGGTGTGGCCGAGGCTGACGGCCGCCGGAAAGCCCACAGCCCCACGGGCTGTGGGGCCACGCGAGCGGCTGCCAAAGAGCTTTCCAACGAGGCACGGCTTTCCCTCCTGGCTCTTCGGGCGTGGGAGCTGTGGCCAGAGCCACGGCCCTACCGGAAAATGCTTCGAAGGCTGGTGCGGCAGCGCTACGTAGGCGCAGGTGGCGCCGAGGCTGACGACTGCCGGAAAGCCCGCAGCCCCACGGGCTGTGGGGCCACGCGAGCGGCTGCCAAAGAGCTTTCCAACGAGGCACGGCTTTCCCTCCTGGCTCTTCGGGCGTGGGAGCTGTCGCCAGAGCCGCGACCCTACCGGAAAATGCTTCGGGGGCTGGCGCGGCGGTGCCAGGTGGGCGCCGGTGGCAACGAGGCTGACGGCCTCCGCAAAGCCCGCAGCCCGACGGGCTGTGGGGCCACGCGAGCGGCTGCCAAAGAGCTTTCCAACGAGGCACGGCTTTCCCTCCTGGCTCTTCGGGCGTGGGAGCTGTGGCCAGAGCCGCGGCCCTACCGGAAAATGCTTCGCAGGCTGGCGCGGCGGCGCCACGTAGGCGCCGGTGGCGCCGAGGCTGACGGCCGCCGTAAAGCCCGCAGCCCCACGGGCTGTGGGGCCACGCGAGCGGCTGCCAAAGAGCTTTCCAACGAGGCACGGCTTTCCCTCCTGGCTCTTCGGGCGTGGGAGCTGTGGCCAGAGCCGCGGCCCTACCGGAAAATGCTTCGGGGGCTGGCGCGGCAGCGCCAGGTGGGCGCCGGTGGCGCCGAGGCTGACGGCCGCCGGAAAGCCCGCAGCCCCACGGGCTGTGGGGCCACGCGAGCGGCTGCCAAAGTGCTTTCCAACAAGGCATGGCTTTCCCTCCTGGCTCTTCGGGCGTGGGAGCTGTGGCCAGAGCCGCGGCCCTACCGGAAAATGCTTCGCAGGCTGGCGCGGCGGCGCCACGTAGGCGCCGGTGGCGCCGAGGCTGACGGCCGCCGGAAAGCCCGCAGCCCCACGTGCTGTGGGGCCACGCGAGCGGCTGCCAAAGAGCTTTCCAACGAGGCACGGCTTTCCCTCCTGGCTCTTTGGATGTGGGAGCTGTGGACAGAGCCGCGGCCCTACCGGAAAATGCTTCGTAGCCTGGTGCGGCAGCAGTACGTAGGCGCCGGTGGCGCCGAGGCTGCCGGCTGCCGGAAAGCCCGCAGCCCCACGGGCTGTGGGGCCACGCGAGCGGCTGCCAAAGAGCTTTCCAACAAGGCACGGCTTTCCCTCCTGGTTCTTCGGGCGTGGGAGCTGTGGCCAGAGCCGCGGCCCTACCGGAAAATGCTTCGGGGGCTGGGGCGGTGGCGCCACGTAGGCCCCGGTGTCGCCGAGGCTGACTGCTGCCGGAAAGCCCGCAGCCCCACGGGCTGTGGGGCCACGCGAGCGGCTGCCAAAGAGCTTTCCAACGAGGCACGGCTTTCCCTCCTGGCTCTTCGGCCGTGGGAGCTGTCGCCAGAGCCGCGGCCCTACCGGAAAATGCTTCGCAGCCTGGTGCGGCAGCGCTACGTAGGCGCAGGTGGCGCCGAGGCTGACGGCTGCCGGAAAGCCCGCAGCCCCACGGGCTGTGGGGCCACGCGAGCGGCGGCCAAAGAGCTTTCCAACGAGGCACGGTTTTCCCTCCTGGCTCTTCGGGCGTGGGAGCTGTGGACAGAGCAGCGGCCCTACCGGAAAATGCTTCGCAGCCTGGTGCGGCAGCGCTACGTAGGCGCAGGTGGCGCCGAGGCTGACGACTGCCGGAAAGCCCGCAGCCCCACGGGCTGTGGGGCCACGCGAGCAGCTGCCAAAGAGCTTTCCAAGGAGGCACGGCTTTCCCTCCTGGCTCTTTGGGTGTGGGAGCTGTGGCCAGAGCCGTGACCCTACCGGAAAATGCTTCGGGGGCTGGCGCGGCGGCGCCAGGTGGGCGCCGGTGGCGCTGAGGCTGACGGCCGCCGGAAAGCCTGCAGCCCCACGGGATGTGGGGCCACGCGAGCGGCTGCCAAAGAGCTTTCCAACGAGGCACGGCTTTCCCTCCTGGCTCTTCGGGCGTGGGAGCTGTGGCCAGAGCCGCGGCCCTACCGGAAAATGCTTTGGGGGCTGGCGCGGCGGCGCCAGGTGGGCACCGGTGGCGCCGAGGCTGACGGCCGCCGGAAAGCCCGCAGCCCCACGGGCTGTGGGGCCACGCGAGCGGCTGCCAAAGAGCTTTCCAACGAGGCACGGCTTGCCGTCCTGGCTCTTCGGGCGTGGGAGCTGTGGCCAGAGCCGCGGCCCTACCGGAAAATGCTTCGCAGGCTGGCGCGGCAGCGCTACGTAGGCGCAGGTGGCGCCGAGGCTGACGACTGCCGGAAAGCCCGCAGCCCCACGGGCTGTGGGGCCACGCGAGCGGCTGCCAAAGAGCTTTCCAACGAGGCACGGCTTTCCCTCCTGGCTCTTCGGGCGTGGGAGCTGTGGCCAGAGCCACGGCCCTACCGGAAAATGCTTCAAAGGCTGGTGCGGCAGCGCTACGTAGGCGCAGGTGGCGGGAGGCTGACGACTGCCGGAAAGCCCGCAGCCCCACGGGCTGTGGGGCCACGCGAGCGGCTGCCAAAGAGCTTTCCAACGAGGCACGGCTTTCCCTCCTGGCTCTTCGGGCGTGGGAGCTGTCGCCAGAGCCGCGACCCTACCGGAAAATGCTTCGGGGGCTGGCGCGGCGGTGCCAGGTGGGCGCCGGTGGCAACGAGGCTGACGGCCTCCGCAAAGCCCGCAGCCCGACGGGCTGTGGGGCCACGCGAGCGGCTGCCAAAGAGCTTTCCAACGAGGCACGGCTTTCCCTCCTGGCTCTTTGGATGTGGGAGCTGTGGCCAGAGCCGTGACCCTACAGGAAAATGCTTCGGGGGCTGGCGCGGCGGCGCCAGGTGGGCGCAGGTGGCGCTGAGGCTGACGGCCGCCGCAAAGCCCGCAGCCCCACGGGCTTTGGGGCCACGCGAGCGGCTGCCAAAGAGCTTTCCAACGAGGCACGGCTTTCCCTCCTGGCTCTTCGGGCGTGGGAGCTGTGGACAGAGCCGCGGCCCTACCGGAAAATGCTTCGTAGCCTGGTGCGGCAGCACTACGTAGGCGCCGGTGGCGCCGAGGCTGACGGCCGCCAGAAAGCCCGCAGCCCCACGGGCTGTGGGGCCACGCGAGCGGCTGCCAAAGAGCTTTCCAACGAGGCACGGCTTTCCCTCCTGGCTCTTCGGGCGTGGGAGCTGTGGCCAGAGCCACGGCCCTACCGGAAAATGCTTCGAAGGCTGGTGCGGCAGCGCTACGTAGGCGCAGGTGGCGCCGAGGCTGACGACTGCCGGAAAGCCCGCAGCCCCACGGGCTGTGGGGCCACGCGAGCGGCTGCCAAAGAGCTTTCCAACGAGGCACGGCTTTCCCTCCTGGCTCTTCGGGCGTGGGAGCTGTCGCCAGAGCCGCGACCCTACCGGAAAATGCTTCGGGGGCTGGCGCGGCGGTGCCAGGTGGGCGCCGGTGGCAACGAGGCTGACGGCCTCCGCAAAGCCCGCAGCCCGACGGGCTGTGGGGCCACGCGAGCGGCTGCCAAAGAGCTTTCCAACGAGGCACGGCTTTCCCTCCTGGCTCTTCGGGCGTGGGAGCTGTGGCCAGAGCCGCGGCCCTACCGGAAAATGCTTCGCAGGCTGGCGCGGCGGCGCCACGTAGGCGCCGGTGGCGCCGAGGCTGACGGCCGCCGTAAAGCCCGCAGCCCCACGGGCTGTGGGGCCACGCGAGCGGCTGCCAAAGAGCTTTCCAACGAGGCACGGCTTTCCCTCCTGGCTCTTCGGGCGTGGGAGCTGTGGCCAGAGCCGCGGCCCTACCGGAAAATGCTTCGGGGGCTGGCGCGGCAGCGCCAGGTGGGCGCCGGTGGCGCCGAGGCTGACGGCCGCCGGAAAGCCCGCAGCCCCACGGGCTGTGGGGCCACGCGAGCGGCTGCCAAAGAGCTTTCCAACAAGGCATGGCTTTCCCTCCTGGCTCTTCGGGCGTGGGAGCTGTGGCCAGAGCCGCGGCCCTACCGGAAAATGCTTCGCAGGCTGGCGCGGCGGCGCCACGTAGGCGCCGGTGGCGCCGAGGCTGACGGCCGCCGGAAAGCCCGCAGCCCCACAGGCTGTGGGGCCACGCGAGCGGCTGCCAAAGAGCTTTCCAACGAGGCACGGCTTTCCCTCCTGGCTCTTTGGATGTGGGAGCTGTGGCCAGAGCCGCGGCCCTACCGGAAAATGCTTCGTAGCCTGGTGCGGCAGCAGTACGTAGGCGCCGGTGGCGCCGAGGCTGCCGGCTGCCGGAAAGCCCGCAGCCCCACGGGCTGTGGGGCCACGCGAGCGGCTGCCAAAGAGCTTTCCAACGAGGCACGGCTTTCCCTCCTGGTTCTTCGGGCGTGGGAGCTGTGGCCAGAGCCGCGGCCCTACCGGAAAATGCTTCGGGGGCCGGGGCGGTGGCGCCACGTAGGCCCCGGTGTCGCCGAGGCTGACGGCTGCCGGAAAGCCCGCAGCCCCACGGGCTGTGGGGCCACGCGAGCGGCTGCCAAAGAGCTTTCCAACGAGGCACGGCTTTCCCTCCTGGCTCTTCGGCCGTGGGAGCTGTCGCCAGAGCCGCGGCCCTACCGGAAAATGCTTCGCAGCCTGGTGCGGCAGCGCTACGTAGGCGCAGGTGGCGCCGAGGCTGACGGCTGCCGGAAAGCCCGCAGCCCCACGGGCTGTGGGGCCACGCGAGCGGCGGCCAAAGAGCTTTCCAACGAGGCACGGTTTTCCCTCCTGGCTCTTCGGGCGTGGGAGCTGTGGACAGAGCAGCGGCCCTACCGGAAAATGCTTCGCAGCCTGGTGCGGCAGCGCTACGTAGGCGCAGGTGGCGCCGAGGCTGACGACTGCCGGAAAGCCCGCAGCCCCACGGGCTGTGGGGCCACGCGAGCAGCTGCCAAAGAGCTTTCCAAGGAGGCACGGCTTTCCCTCCTGGCTCTTTGGGTGTGGGAGCTGTGGCCAGAGCCGTGACCCTACCGGAAAATGCTTCGGGGGCTGGCGCGGCGGCGCCAGGTGGGCGCCGGTGGCGCTGAGGCTGACGGCCGCCGGAAAGCCTGCAGCCCCACGGGATGTGGGGCCACGCGAGCGGCTGCCAAAAAGCTTTCCAACGAGGCACGGCTTTCCCTCCTGGCTCTTCGGGCGTGGGAGCTGTGGCCAGAGCCGCGGCCCTACCGGAAAATGCTTTGGGGGCTGGCGCGGCGGCGCCAGGTGGGCACCGGTGGCGCCGAGGCTGACGGCCGCCGGAAAGCCCGCAGCCCCACGGGCTGTGGGGCCACGCGAGCGGCTGCCAAAGAGCTTTCCAACGAGGCACGGCTTGCCGTCCTGGCTCTTCGGGCGTGGGAGCTGTGGCCAGAGCCGCGGCCCTACCGGAAAATGCTTCGGGGGCTGGCGCGGCAGCGCTACGTAGGCGCAGGTGGCGCCGAGGCTGACGACTGCCGGAAAGCCCGCAGCCCCACGGGCTGTGGGGCCACGCGAGCGGCTGCCAAAGAGCTTTCCAACGAGGCACGGCTTTCCCTCCTGGCTCTTCGGGCGTGGGAGCTGTGGCCAGAGCCACGGCCCTACCGGAAAATGCTTCAAAGGCTGGTGCGGCAGCGCTACGTAGGCGCAGGTGGCGGGAGGCTGACGACTGCCGGAAAGCCCGCAGCCCCACGGGCTGTGGGGCCACGCGAGCGGCTGCCAAAGAGCTTTCCAACGAGGCACGGCTTTCCCTCCTGGCTCTTCGGGCGTGGGAGCTGTCGCCAGAGCCGCGACCCTACCGGAAAATGCTTCGGGGGCTGGCGCGGCGGTGCCAGGTGGGCGCCGGTGGCAACGAGGCTGACGGCCTCCGCAAAGCCCGCAGCCCGACGGGCTGTGGGGCCACGCGAGCGGCTGCCAAAGAGCTTTCCAACGAGGCACGGCTTTCCCTCCTGGCTCTTCGGGCGTGGGAGCTGTGGCCAGAGCCGCGGCCCTACCGGAAAATGCTTCGCAGGCTGGCGCGGCGGCGCCACGTAGGCGCCGGTGGCGCCGAGGCTGACGGCCGCCGGAAAGCCCGCAGCCCCACGTGCTGTGGGGCCACGCGAGCGGCTGCCAAAGAGCTTTCCAACGAGGCACGGCTTTCCCTCCTGGCTCTTCGGGCGTGGGAGCTGTGGCCAGAGCCGCGGCCCTACCGGAAAATGCTTCGGGGGCTGGCGCGGCAGCGCCACGTAGGCGCCGGTGGCGCCGAGGCTGACGGCCGCCGGAAAGCCCGCAGCCCCACGGGCTGTGGGGCCACGCGAGCGGCTGCCAAAGAGCTTTCCAACGAGGCACGGCTTTCCCTCCTGGCTCTTTGGGTGTGGGAGCTGTGGCCAGAGACGCGGCCCTACCGGAAAATGCTTCGGGGGCTGGCGCGGCGGCACCAGGTGGGCGCCGGTGGCGCCGAGGCTGACGGCTGCCGGAAAGCCCGCAGCCCGACGGGCTGTGGGGCCACGCGAGCGGCTGCCAAAGAGCTTTCCAACGAGGCACGGCTTTCCCTCCTGGCTCTTCGGGCGTGGGAGCTGTGGCCAGAGCCGCGGCCCTACCGGAAAATGCTTCGGGGGCTGGCGCGGCAGCGCCACGTAGGCGCCGGTGGCGCCGAGGCTGACGGCCGCCGGAAAGCCCGCAGCCCCACGGGCTGTGGGGCCACGCGAGCGGCTGCCAAAGAGCTTTCCAACGAGGCACGGCTTTCCCTCCTGGCTCTTCGGGCGTGGGAGCTGTGGCCAGAGCCGCGGCCCTACCGGAAAATGCTTCGCAGGCTGGCGCGGCGGCGCCACGTAGGCGCCGGTGGCGCCGAGGCTGACGGCCGCCGGAAAGCCCGCAGCCCCACGGGCTGTGGGGCCACGCGAGCGGCTGCCAAAGAGCTTTCCAACGAGGCACGGCTTTCCCTCCTGGCTCTTCGGGCGTGGGAGCTGTGGCCAGAGCCGCGGCCCTACCGGAAAATGCTTCGGGGGCTGGCGCGGCGGCGCCACGTGGGCGCCGGTGGCGCCGAGGCTGACGGCCGCCGGAAAGCCCGCAGCCCCACGGGCTGTGGGGCCACGCGAGCGGCTGCCAAAGAGCTTTCCAACGAGGCACGGCTTTCCCTCCTGGCTCTTCGGGCATGGGAGCTGTGGCCAGAGCCGCGTACCTACCGGAAAATGCTTCGCAGCCTGGTGCGGCAGCGCTACGTAGGCGCAGGTGGCGCCGAGGCTGACGGCCGCCGGAAAGCCCGCAGCCCCACGGGCTGTGGGGCCACGCGAGTGGCTGCCAAAGAGCTTTCCAACGAGGCACGGCTTTTCCTCCTGGCTCTTCGGGCGTGGGAGCTGTGGCCAGAGCCGCGGCCCTACCGGAAAATGCTTCGCAGGCTGGTGCGGCAGCGCTACGTAGGCGCCGGTGGCGCCGAGGCTGACGGCCGACGGAAAGCCCGCTGCCCCACGGGCTGTGGGGCCACGCGAGCGGCTGCCAAAGAGCTTTCCAACAAGGCACGGCTTTCCCTCCTGGCTCTTCAGGCGTGGGAGCTGTGGCCAGAGCCGCGGCCCTACCGGAAAATGCTTCGCAGGCTGGTGCGGCAGCGCTACGTAGGCGCACGTGGCGCCGAGGCTGACGGCTGCCGGAAAGCCCGCAGCCCCACGTGCTGTGGGGCCACGCGAGCGGCTGCCAAAGAGCTTTCCAACGAGGCATGGCTTTCCCTCCTGGCTCTTTGGGTGTGGGAGCTGTGGCCAGAGCCGCGGCCCTACCGGAAAATGCTTCGCAGGCTGGCGCGGCTGCGCCAGGTTGGCGCCGGTGGCACCGAGGCTGACGGCCGCCGGAAAGCCCGCAGCCCCACGGGCTGTGGGGCCACGCGAGCGGCTGCCAAAGAGCTTTCCAACGAGGCACGGCTTTCCCTCCTGGCTCTTCGGGCGTGGGAGCTGTGGCCAGAGCCGCGGCCCTACCGGAAAATGCTTCGCAGGCTGGCGCGGCGGCGCCACGTAGGCGCCGGTGGCGCCGAGGCTGACGGCCGCCGCAAAGCCCGCAGCCCCACGGGCTGTGGGGCCACGCGAGTGGCTACCAAAGAGCTTTCCAACGAGGCACGGCTTTCCCTCCTGGCTCTTCGGGCGTGGGAGCTGTGGCCAGAGCCGCGGCCCTACCGGAAAATGCTTCGGGGGCTGGCGCGGCAGCGCCAGGTGGGCGCCGGTGGCGCCGAGGCTGACGGCCGCCGGAAAGCCCGCAGCCCCACGGGCTGTGGGGCCACGCGAGCGGCTGCCAAAGAGCTTTCCAACGAGGCACGGCTTTCCCTCCTGGCTCTTCGGGCGTGGGAGCTGTGGCCAGAGCCGCGGCCCTACCGGAAAATGCTTCGGGGGCTGGCGCGGCAGCGCCAGGTGGGCGCCGGTGGCGCCGAGGCTGACGGCCGCCGGAAAGCCCGCAGCCCCACGGGCTGTGGGGCCACGCGAGCGGCTGCCAAAGAGCTTTCCAACGAGGCACGGCTTTCCCTCCTGGCTCTTCGGGCGTGGGAGCTGTGGCCAGAGCCGCGGCCCTACCGGAAAATGCTTCGCAGGCTGGTGCGGCAGCGCTACGTAGGCGCAGGTGGCGCCGAGGCTGACGGCTGCCGGAAAGCCCGCAGCCCCACGGGCTGTGGGGCCACGCGAGCGGCTGCCAAAGAGCTTTCCAACGAGGCACGGCTTTCCCTCCTGGCTCTTCAGCCGTGGGAGCTGTGGCCAGAGCCGCGGCACTACCGTAAAATGCTTCGCAGGCTGGTGCGGCAGCGCTACGTAGGCGCAGGTGGCGCCGAGGCTGACGGCTGCCGGAAAGCCCGCAGCCCCACGTGCTGTGGGGCCACGCGAGCGGCTGCCAAAGAGCTTTCCAACGAGGCACGGCTTTCCCTCCTGGCTCTTCGGGCGTGGGAGCTGTGGCCAGAGCCGCGGCCCTACCGGAAAATGCTTCGCAGCCTGGTGCGGCAGCGCTACGTAGGCGCAGGTGGCGCCGAGGCTGACGGCTGCCGGAAAGCCCGCAGCCCCACGGGCTGTGGGGCCACGCGAGCAGCTGCCAAAGAGCTTTCCAACGAGGCACGGCTTTCCCTCCTGGCTCTTCGGGCGTGGGAGCTGTGGCCAGAGCCGCGTACCTACCGGAAAATGCTTCGCAGCCTGGTGCGGCAGCGCTACGTAGGCGCAGGTGGCGCCGAGGCTGACGGCCGACGGAAAGCCCGCAGCCCCACGGGCTGTGGGGCCACTCGAGCGGCTGCCAAAGAGCTTTCCAACGAGGCACGGCTTTTCCTCCTAGCTCTTCGGGCGTGGGAGCTGTGGCCAGAGCCGCGGCCCTACCGGAAAATGCTTCGCAGGCTGGTGCGGCAGCGCTACGTAGGCGCACGTGGCGCCGAGGCTGACGGCTGCCGGAAAGCCCGCAGCCCCA
>NW_027436370.1:0-18380 GCF_964199755.1 Larus michahellis | reverse complement strand
GGAATAATAAAAAAGGGGGGGAATAAAAAAAGGGGGGAAAACAATAAAAAAAAGGGGGGGAATAAAAAACCGGGGGGAATAATAAAAAAAGGGGGGAATCATAAAAAAAAGGGGGGGAATAATAAAAAGAAAAAAGGGGGGGGTATGGAAATAATTACAAAAAAGCCGGGTGTGGAAATAATAATAAAATAAAAAAGGGGGGGGAGGGAAAATAATAATAATAATAATAAAAGCAAAAGGGGGAAGTACGAAAAAATAAAAAAAGGGGGAGGGGGGAAAAAAAAGGGGGGGGAAATGGGGAATACGTAAAAAATGGGGGGGGGAAGGGGGAAATAGGGAAAATGGAAAAAAAAAGGGGGAATATGAAAAATTAAAAAAAAGGGGAATAGGGAAAAAATTAAAAAGGGGGAAATGCGAAAAAATTAAAAAAGGGATTAAAAAAAGGAAAAAAAAAAAGGGGGAGGGGGGAAATTAAAAAAATAATAAAAACGGGGGGGGGGGGAGGAGGAGGAGGAGGCGGCCCCTCCCCCCCCCCCGGCGCCGCCGTTGCCGTGGAAACGGGAGGATGCGCGCGGGGATGGGGGAGGGGCGGGGGCAGTGACCCGGGGGGGGAGGGGCGGGAGGGCAAGGGGGGGTGGGGGAGGGGGGGGGGGGGGAGGGGAATGACCCAACGAGGGGGGGGGCAGTGGGGGAGGGGCGGGGGGGGCAATGGGGGGAGGGGCGGGATGGGGGGGGAGGGGCATCGCGGGGTGGGGGAGGGGACGCGGGACACACACCCCCACCCCCCCCCACCCCCCCCCGTGGGGAAAAAAACACTCACCCCACCCCCCCCCCCCAGTTTGGGGTCATTTTCGGTGGTTTTTGCAGAAGGTAAAAATTGATTTTTTTTTTCAAAACTTTCCCAAATATTCAAATTTTGGGGTTTGTTTTTTTTTTTTCTTTTTTTTTTTGGGGGGGGGGGGGGGGGGTGTTGGGTTTTTTTTTTCCCCGTTGCTTGTTTTTGGGCCGTTTTCCCAGACCAGAAGAAAAAAAAAACGAGGGATTTGGGGCTTTTGTACCCAAAAATGTGGTGGCTTTTTTGGGGGGTTTTTTTCCCCTCCATTTTTTATGCCCCTCCCCCCCCCAGCCCCCAAAATCGGGGGGGGGGGGTGGGGTTTTTGGGGTGCTTCAGTGTGTTTTGTGCCCGGCCGGGGTGGGGGGGTGGGAAAAAATCCCCTTTTTTGAGGGAATCGCCCCCAAAACCTGTTGCCCGCGCGCACGCGGCCCCCTATAGATCTCGGGAAATCTAGACCTTAAATATGGATTTTTCCGCCCAGAAATGGGGCGGGGGGCGGGGGGGGGGGGGCGTTTTTTTGGCATTTCCAGACCCATATGACACCCCCCCCCGTTTATCCCTCTGGATTTGGGGAATTTATTCCCTCGGGGCCGTATATTCCCCATTTCCAGGCACTGGGCACCTATAGCTCCCCCGTGCCCTATAGATTGGGGGGGGGTGTCACCCCCCGCAGGCGCTTCTAGAAACTTTACCCACCCCTTATACGTTTATACCCCCCTCGTATACGTTCATACCCCTTAGAGACATTTATATACCCCCGTATGCATTTATATACCCCTTATATACATTTATAACCTCCTTATATACATTTATAACCTCCTTATATACATTTATAACCTCCTTATATACATTTATACCCCCTTATATACATTTATATACCCCCCTTATATACATTTATATACCCCCATATACATTTATATACCCCCTATACGCATTTATACCCCCCTTATATACATTTATACCCCCCTTATATAGATTTATAACCCCCTTATATACATTTATATCCCCTGCATGCATTTATATACCCCTTCTATACATTTATACACCCCCCTTATATGTTTATACCCCCTTATACACATTTATATACCCCTTATATGCATTTATATACCCCTTATATGCATTTATACCCCCTTATATACATTTGTATAGCCCCATATACATTTATAACCCCCTTATACACATTTATATACCCCTTATATGCATTTATATACCCCTTATATACATTTATACCCCCCTTATATGCATTTATATACCCCTTATGTACATTTATATACCCCTTATGTGTTTATATACCCCTTATATACATTTATACACCCCTTATATACATTTATAACCCCCTTATACACATTTATATACCCCTTATACATTTATATACCCCTTATACGTTTATATACTCCTTATATACGTTTATATACCACTTATATACGTTTATACCCCCCTCATATACCTATGTAAACCTTATTCCCCCCTTATATACTTACAGAAACCTCATCCACCCCTTATACATTTACAGAAACCTTATATACTCCTATAGAAACCTTATACGCCCCCTTCTATGCCTCCATAAACCTTATACCCCCCTCGTAGCCCTATACACTTGCTTACACCCCCCTCATACCCCTATATAGCACTTATATACTTGTGTAAACCTTACACCTCCCTTTTGTTCTCATCGAAACCTCACGTACCCCCGTCCATGCCTATAGAAACCTTACACACCCCTTATACCCTTGCAGAAACCTTATATAGCCCTTATGGAAACCTTACATACCCCTTACACACCCCTTTACATACTTAAATATCCCTTATACCCCCCTTATACACTTATATACACCTTATACCCCCCTTATACACTTATAAACACCTTATATAGCCCTTTATATCCTTTCATATACCTTACACCCCCCCTTATAACGCCCATCTGTACCTATAGAAACCTCGTACCCCTCTTACACCCCCCTTATATACCTTTATACCCCCTTGTGCCCCCCCTATAGCTAAGAAGGGTCTTTCTATGGGGGTGTCTCTGTAGGGGGGGTGTCTCTAGGTCTCTCTCTCTCTATAGGGGGGTGTCTCTCTATAGGGGGTCTCTCTAGGTCTCTCTCTAGGTCTGCCTCTCTCTATAGGGGGGGTCTCTATAGGAGTCGTCTCTCTTGCTCTCTAGGTCTCTCTATAGGGGGTCTCTCTCTCTATAGGGGGGGTCTCTCTCTATAAGGTGTCTTTATAGGTCTCTCTATGGGGGGGTCTCTCTCTATAGGGGGTCTCTCTCTCTATAGGTCTCCCTCTCTATAGGGGAGGTCTCTCTCTATAGGGGGTCTCTCTCTATAGGGGGGTCTCTTATAGGGGGTGTCTCTTGCTCTCTAAGTGTCTCTATAGGGGGTCTCTCTCTATAGGGGGGGTCTCTCTCTATAGGTCTCCCTCTCTATAGGGGGGGGTCTCTCTCTCTCTCTCTCGATCTCTCTATAGGGGGGGTCTCTCTCTCTATAGGGGGGGTCCCTGGTGGCACCGCCCTTGCGCCCATTACACAGACGTGTGGCCGAGTCCCCCCCAGCCGACAGGGCGCCCCCTTCCCCTATATATATATATATCCGGGGGCTGCTCGGGGCTGGGTTGGGCTGGTCAGGGCTGGGTTGGGCTAATTAGGGCTGGGTTGGGCTAGTTGGGGCTGGGTTGGGCTAGTTAAGGCTGGGTTGGGCTAGTCGGGTCTGGGTTGGGCTAGTTAGGGCTGGGTTGGGCTAGTCGGGGCTGGGTTGGGCTAGTCGGGGCTGGGTTGGGCTAGTTAAGGCTGGGTTGGGCTAGTCGGGGCTGGGTTGGGCTGGTCAGGGCTGGGTTGGGCTAGTCGGGGCTGGGTTGGGCTAGTCGGGGCTGGGTTGGGCTAGTTAGGGCTGGGTTGGGCTAGTCGGGGCTGGGTTGGGCTAGTTAAGGCTGGGTTGGGCTAGTCGGGGCTGGGTTGGGCTAGTTAGGGCTGGGTTGGGCTAGTCGGGGCTGGGTTGGGCTAGTTAAGGCTGGGTTGGGCTAGTTAAGGATGGGTTGGGCTAGTCGGGGCTGGGTTGGGCTGGTCGGGGCTGGGTTGGGCTAGTCGGGGCTGGGTTGGGCTAGTTAAGGCTGGGTTGGGCTAGTCGGGGCTGGGTTGGGCTGGTCGGGGCTGGGTTGGGCTGGTCGGGGCTGGGTTGGGCTAGTCGGGGCTGGGTTGGGCTAGTTAAGGCTGGGTTGGGCTAGTCGGGGCTGGGTTGGGCTAGTTAAGGCTGGGTTGGGCTAGTTAAGGCTGGGTTGGGCTAGTCGGGGCTGGGTTGGGCTAGTCAAGGCTGGGTTGGGCTAGTCGGGGCTGGGTTGGGCTAGTTAAGGCTGGGTTGGGCTAGTCGGGGCTGGGTTGGGCTAGTTAAGGCTGGGTTGGGCTAGTCGGGGCTGGGTTGGGCTGGTCGGGGCTGGGTTGGGCTGGTCGGGGCTGGGTTGGGCTGGTCGGGGCTGGGTTGGGCTAGTCGGGGCTGGGTTGGGCTAGTTAAGGCTGGGTTGGGCTAGTCGGGGCTGGGTTGGGCTAGTTAAGGCTGGGTTGGGCTAGTTAAGGCTGGGTTGGGCTAGTCGGGGCTGGGTTGGGCTAGTCAAGGCTGGGTTGGGCTAGTCGGGGCTGGGTTGGGCTAGTCGGGGCTGGCCACCTCTGCCGTCGGCAGTTACGGCTCCGCTCACACACACACACGTTTATCGATGTTATCGATACGTTCATCCATGGATTTATCGATACGTATCAATATATTTATCGGTGCATTTCCAGATACTTATCGATACATTTATCAGTACATTTGTAGATGTTTATCAATATATTTATCGACATTTATCGGTATATTTATAGACACCGAGCGATATATTTATCGATACTTATCGGTATATTTGTAGATACTTATTGATATATTTATTGGTATATTTATAGATACTTATCGATATATTTATCAATATATTTATAGATATTGACTATATTTATCAATATTTATCAGTATATGTAGAGATACTTATCAATATATTTATTGGTATTTATCCGTATATTTATAGATACTTATCAATATATTTATGGTATATTTGTAGACACTTAGCGATGTATTTATCAGTATATTTATAGATATTTATCGATAGATTTATTGATATTTATCGGTATATTTATAGATATTTATTGATATATTTATCGGTACCTTTGCAGATACTGGTCGATGCGTGTGTCAGCATTTATCGGTGTATTTATGGACATTTATCGGTGTATTTATGGATATTTATCGGTGTATTTATGGATATTTATCGGTGTATTTACGGCTATTTATCAATGTATTTATGGACATTTATCGGTGTATTTATGGACATTTATCGATATGTTTATGGCTATTTATCGGTGTATTTATGGACATTTATCGGTGTATTTATGGACATTTATCGGTGTATTTACGGCTATTTATCGATATGTTTATGGACATTTATCGGTGTATTTATGGACATTTATCGATGTATTTATAGACATTTATCGGTGTATTTATGGCTATTTATCGGTGTATTTATGGCTATTTATGGGTGTATTTATGGCTATTTATCGGTGTATTTATGGACATTTATCGGTGTATTTATGGCTATTTATCGGTGTATTTATGGCTATTTATCGGTGTATTTATGGACATTTATCGGTGTATTTATGGCTATTTATCGGTGTATTTATGGCTATTTATGGGTGTATTTATGGCTATTTATCGGTGTATTTACGGCTATTTATCGGTGTATTTACGGCTATTTATCGGTGTATTTACGGCTATTTATCGGTACCTTTGCAGACAGCGGCCGACGCGTGTGTCGGTGTCTGCGGGTGATGCCCCCCCTCCGCTGACCGGACCCGGGGGGTGTCTGGGGGCCGCACGCCCCCGTTGGGTGTTGAGGGGGATGGTCCCCTCCCCGCGCGCGGGGCCGTGTACGTTTTATGGCGGTTCTGACGGTACATTTACACTATTGCCCTCCCCCAGCGCCTGGAGTTCAGTTACGGACATCGACAGATTCCATTTTTCCCCCTCTCCAGCCCCCTGTTCAGCCCCACCGACGCCCCCCCAGCCCGGCTGGCAGCTCTTTATCCACCTTATTCCCCGCTTATTCCCCATTTATGCCCTGTATTCCCTCTTTATTCCCTTTACTCCCGCTTTATTCCCCCTTTATTCCCTTTACTCCCCAATTATTCCCCCTTTATTCCCATTATTCCCCATTTATTCCCTTCTTTCCCCATTTATTCCCTTCATTCCCCATTTACTCCCCATTTCTTCCCTTTATTCCCCATTTATTCCCATTTATTCCCTTTACTCCCCAATTATTTCCCCATTTTTTCCCTTTATTCCCCATTTATTCCCATTTACTCCCCATTTTTTCCCTTCATTCCCCAAGCGCGTAAAGATCCGCCCCCAATTTATACAAATTTATAGCAATTTATACAAATTTACAGCGATCTACAGCAATATCTAGTTGTCTCTATTTTTGTCTCATCTATTTTTATCTATTTTTTATCTATTTTGTATTTTTTGCGTCTATTTTGTATCTATTTTTGTATCTTTTTGTCTCTATTTTTGCGCCTGTTTTTGCATCTTTTTTTGCATCGTTTGTAGCCATTTTTGTATCAATTTTGCATCTTTTTTGTATCATTTTTGTATCTATAGATTTTGCAGCTATTTTGTATCCACTTTTGTATCTATTTTTGTATCTATTTATGTCTATTTTTGTATTATTTTTGTATCATTTTGTATCTATTTTTGTAGCACTTTTGTAGCTCATTTTTATCTTTTCGTGTCTTTTTGTATCTATTTGTGTCTATTCACAGACTCCCCCCCCCCCCCCTTATTTCTATTTCAAAACTCCTTTTTACACAAAAAGTCGTTTTTTAATCCCTTCGCTACGACTCGGGCCCTTTATTTCTCTCTCCCCCCCCCTTCCCCCCCCCCCCCCCAAAATCCCGCAGAATTTAAAGTGGTTCCAATTTTCCCCCTTTTGGATTTTACCCCAAATCCCCCCCAAAACCCGGCAATTTCTCGAGACCGAAATCGCCAAAACCTGAGATTTTTCCCCCATTTACGTTTTTCCCCCAATTCCCCTTTTTTAAGCCCCTCCCGTTTTCAGGCGTTTTGGGCCCCCCCTTCCCCTCCCCCACATCACCACCCCCCCGCCCCGTGACATCATCACCCCGTATGACATCATCGCCCCCAATGACGTCACCCCCCCAAAAGAGCAAACCCCGTCGGCTCGTTACTTTAATTAACAGCTCATTTACATATGTACACGCCCCCCCAAAAAAGGGGGGGACTCGCCTAGAAAAATAACGGGGGGGGGGGGGGTCCCTCATTTGCCTCCCCGTAGGGGGGTCCCGCCCCTCCCCCCGTACAAGGGTGGGGGAGGGGCTGAACCCCTCACTCCCCCCCCCCATTATAACGGGGGGGTGGGTGGGATTGAGGGGAGGGGATCTGGGGGGGGGGGGATGGGGAGGGGTGTTCCCTCACCCCCCCCCATTATGAGGGTGGGGGGGCACTGGGGGAGGGGATGGGTCCCTCACTCCCCCCACATTATAAGGGTGTGGGGGGGCCCCTCACTCCCCCCTCCCCCCCTATTATAAGGGTGTGCGTAGGGGGGGGAGATGGGGGGGGCTCCTCACTCCCCCCCATTACAAGGTGGGGGGAGGGGATGGGTCCCTCACTCCCACCCCTATTATAAGGGTGGGGGGGGATAGGGGAGCCCCTCACTCCCCCCCCCGTTATAAGGGTGTGTGTGGGGGGTCCCCCACTCCCCCCCCCCGTTATAAGGGTGTGGGGGGGTCCCCCACTCCCCCCCCCATTATAAGAGTGTGTGTGGGGGGGTCCCTCACTCCCCCCCCCATTATAAGGGTGTGGGGGGGTCCCTCACTCCCCCCCATTATAAGGGTGTGTGTGTGGGGGGTCCCTCACTCCCCCCCCCGTTATAAGGGTGTGGGGGGGTCCCTCACTCTCCCCCCCATTATAAAGGTGTGTGGGGGGGTCCCTCACTCCCCCCCATTATAAGGGTGCGGGGGGGTCCCTCACTCCCCCCCCCGTTATAAGGGTATGTGGGGGGGTCCCTCACTCCCCCCCCCATTATAAGGGTGTATGTGGGGGGGTCCCTCACTCCCCCCCCCGTTATAAGGGTGTATGTGGGGGGGTCCCTCACTCCCCCCCATTACAAGGTGGGGGGAGGGGATGGGTCCCTCGTTCCCGGCCCCCCATTAGAAGGGGGGGGTGTGGGGAGACGATTGGGGGGGGGGGTTGTCCCTCAGTCCTCCCCCCCCCGGCCCCCGGCCGCCCCCAGCAGCCGCCTCCTGCCCTCCTCGTAGTCGTCCTGGTCGACGCTGACGAGCAGCCGCACCTCCTGCCGCCCCACGGCGCGCCGCAGCCCCTCCGTCAGGAAGACGCCCTCCAGCGCCCGCAGCAGGGCCCCGCTCAGGTAGTCCCCCCAAAAGGCCTCCAGGTAGGAAAGCTCCGAGAACTTGATGTCGCAGAGGATGGAACCCAGATCCCGGGATTTGAGGACTCCGCTGGCTTGGCCGAAAACGTCCAGCTGGCGCCAGGGGCCCCGGGGGCGGCTGGAGGCCACGCTGCGGCGCAACACCGCGTCGTGCTCGCACAGCTCGGCCCGCACCCGCAGCCGGATGTCTGGGGGGAGAGCAGAGAGGAAACGGGGGGGTGGGTCGGCGGCACCAGTGGCACCAGTATGCCCAGTATCGGGGCTGGGACGCAGGGCCCACACCCCCCGGGAGCCCCTGTATAGACCCCGCTGTCCCAGTTCTCCCGGTATCAGGGCTGGGAGAAGTAGCTCGGACCCCCCCAGTAGCCCTTATATAGACCCCACTGTCCCAGTTCTCCCAGTATCCCCAGTACCGGGGCCGAGATAAGGGGCTCAGACCCCCCCAGGAGCCCCTGTATAGACCCCGCTGTCCCAGTTCTCCCAGTATCACCAGTACCGGGGCCGAGATAAGGGGCTCAGACCCCCCCAGCAGCCCTTACATAGACCCCACTGTCCCAGTTCTCCCAGTATCCCCAGTATCAGGACTGGGAGAAGTAGCTCAGACCCCCCCGGGAGCCCTTATATAGACCCCGCTGTCCCAGTTCTCCCAGTATCCCCAGTACTGGGGCTGGGACCACGGACCCGGATCCCCCAGTAGACCTTACGTTGCTTGTACTGGGCCAACAGCCCCAGTTCTCCCAGTATGGCCAGTTCCTGAACTGGGCTGACGGCCCAGCTCTCCCAGTTCCTGACTAAGGCTGGCTCTCCCACTGCTCCCAGTTCCCCCAGTCCCATACTGGGACGCCTCTCCCAGTGCCCCCAGTCCCGTACCGGGACGCCTCTCCCAGCGCCCCCAGTCCCGTACCGGGACGCCTCTCCCAGCGCCCCCAGTGCCCCCAGTCCCGTACTGGGACGCCTCTCCCAGCGCTCCCAGTGCCCCCAGTCCCGTACCGGGACGCCGCTCCCAGTGCCCCCAGTCCCGTACTGGGACGCCTCTCCCAGTGCCCCCAGTCCCGTACTGGGACGCCTCTCCCAGCGCTCCCAGTGCCCCCAGTCCCGTACCGGGACGCCTCTCCCAGTTCCCCCAGTCCCGTACCGGGACGCCGCTCCCAGCGCCCCCAGTGCCCCCAGTCCCGTACCGGGACGCCGCTCCCAGCGCCCCCAGTGCCCCCAGTCCCGTACTGGCCCCAAAGGGGGGTGGGGGAGGGGCACCTACCGCAGGTGACCTTGGCGGGGGGGTCAGCGGGGGGGTCGGCGGGGGGTGGGGCGCTGTGGGGGAGGGGGGGCCGCGTCCGGCTCCGGCTGCTGCGCTTCCGCTTGCCCGGGCTGGAGCCTGCAACGGGGAAACGCTCAGCGACCCACGGCGTGACCCACAAGCACCCACCCTGCCCCACAGTGCACCCCGGGGCAACCCACGGTGCCCCACAACCACCCACGGTGCCCCATGGCTGCCCCACAGCATGCCTCACGGTGACCCATGGTGCCCCACAACAACCCACAGCGTACCCCACGGTGCCCCATGGCGACCCACAACCACCCATGGCACCCCACGGTGTGCCCCATGGTGACCTACAGCGATGCACAACAACTCACGGTGCCCCACAGTCCCCCGAAACAACCCACGCTGCCCCACAGCGACCCATAGTGCGCCCCACAACCACCCAGGGCACCCCACAGCGATCCCCATGGCGACCCAAAATCCCCCACCGCGACCTACGCTGCCCCACGGTGCCCCACACCCTGCCCCATGGACACCCACAGCAACCCCTACCAGGACCCAAAATCCCCTGTGGTGACCTGCTCTGCCCCATGGCGACCCCCATGGCTGCCTGAAATCCCCAGGAGCACCGCACTGTGCCCCATAGTGCCCCCCCCCCCCCCCACAGCAACCCACATCACGCTCCACAACCACTTTTGATGACCCAAAAATCTCCCACAGTGACCCATGGTGCCCCCCCTGCCCCACGGCGACCCACAGCACCCTACCCTGCCCCACGGCAACCCACAGCAGCCTCAAAGCACCCCCCCCGCCCCATGGTGGCCCACAGCACACTATACAACCCCTTTTGATAACCCGTAGCCCCCCACAGTGACCCATGGCAGCCCCCCCTGCCCCACGGCGCACCCTATGGCAACCCCCCTACTTTATGGCGACCCATGGCACCCGCCCATCTCATGGTGACCCATGGCAGCCCTCCCCCCTGCCCCACGGCACACCCCATGGCACCACCCCTACCTTACGGTGACCCCTGGCAGCCCTCTCCCCTGCCCCACAGCGCACCCCATGGCACCCCCCCATCTTATGGTGACCCATGGCAGCCCTCCCCCCTGCCCCACGGCACCCCCTACTTTATGGTGACCCATGGCACCCCCCCTACCTTATGGCGACCCATGGCGACCCGCCCCCCTGCCCCACAGCACACCCCATGGCAGGCCCCCTACTTTATGGTGACCCATGGCACCCTCCCTACCTTATGGTGACCCCCCCCCGCCCCACGGCGCACCCCATGGCACCCCCCCTACCTTATGGCGACCCACAGCGGCCCCCCCCTACCTTATGACGACCTATGGCAGCCCCCTATCTTATGGTGACCCCTGGCAGCCCTCCCCCCTGCCCCACAGCACACCCCATGGCAGCCCCCCTACCTTATGACGGCCCATAGCAGCTCCCCTTCCCACCCCATGGCATGCCCCCTACTTTATGGCAACCCACGGCGACCCCCCCCCCGCCCCACAGCGCGCCCCATGGCAGCCCCCCTACTTTATGGCGACCCATGGCACCCCCCCTACCCTATGGCGACCCACGGCGACCCCTCCCACCCCACAGCACACTCTATGGCACCCCCCCCCACCTTATGGCGACCCACGGCACATCCCATGGCACCCCCCCTACCTTATGGCGACCCACGGCAGCCCCCCCCCCCAACCTCCCCGGCCCCACGGCGCGCCCCACAGCACCTACCTGTCTCCCAGCGTTCCCGCGGGGGTTGTGGGGCGCCACAGCTGCCTCTTTCCGGCGAAACTAAACGCACACACACACCCCCCCCAAAAAAAAAAAACAACGAAAAAATCAAAAACCCCAAGAAATCACTTTCTTGCCCCGTTCCGGCCGCCGGGGAAGGGGGGGGGCGAGGGGGGGGGCGGCCTTACCGGGGCGCGGGCGCTTGAGGCTGACGCAGCGCAGCAGGTCGTGGCGGGCGACGGCGCGCAGGAGCCGCAGCAGGTGCCCGAAGTTGCCCTCGTCGCAGAGCCCCCGGCGCTCCAGCTCCAGCAGCAGCTCCCGCCCGTCCCGCGGCCGCCAGCGACCCCCCCCCGCCGCCGCCGCCGCCGCTTCCGCCCCACCCCCCCGGCGCCGCCGCCGCCGCCGCCAGAACTCCCGTAGACGGGGGGAGGGGACGCCCCCCTGTCCCTGCCCCTCCTCCTCCTCCTCGTCGTCCCCTCCCCCCCCCCAGAGCGAGGGGTCCAAAGGGTGGGGGGGGTGGGGGTGGGCTTCCTCCAGCAGCCCGGCCAGTCGGGCCACCTCGCGGGGGGTCAGCTGGGCCCCCACCACCTCGAAGAGGCGATGGAGGGGCAACATCCCATAATAGTCCAGGCAGTCCTCTTCTTCCCACGGCGGGGGGGGAGGGGCGGGGCGGCCCGCGGGGGGAGGGGGGGGAGGGGCGGGGGGGGCGTCCCTTCCCCCCCCCTCCCCCCGGGGGGAGTGGAGCTGGGAGAAGGCGCGGAGGGACTCCACGGCTGGGGGGGGTGGGTAATTAACGGGGGGGGTGTGTTAATTAATAGGGGAGGGAGAAGTGGGGGGGCGAAATTAACGTAGGCGGTAATTAGCGGGGGGTGTAATTAAGCCGGCGGTAGTAATTAAAGGGGGGAGATGACGAGCGTCCGGGCCTGGAAGAGATGGGGGGGGGGGGGGTGTCACGGAGGGCGACGCCGTGACGTCACTTCCCCCCCGGGGCGACCCACACGCTGCCCCACAGCGCGACCCACAGCACCCCAGTGACCCACGGCGCCCCGCGGCCTACACCTATGGCGCCCCACAGCGACCCCCACCGCCCCACAACCCCCCCCACCCCTTTTCCCCCCCGCTCCCCCCCCCCCCAACTCCCAACCGCCCCAGAGCCCCCCAAATCCCCTCCCCGCCCCACAACCCCTCTCCGGGGGGGGGATTTACCTCAGTCCCCCCCCTCCCTGCTGCCCCCTGCGCCCCACGACCCCCCTCTCCAGCCCCTCCGGGAGGGTTTTTACCTCAGTTCCCCCCTCCCGGTGCCCCAAAACCCCCCCCAAGCTCCTACCGGTGCCGCCGCCCGGGTCCTTCTGGCACCTTCGATGCCTCTGCGCATGCGCCGCCCCCGCCAGGCCCCGCCCCTTCCCTCAAGGCGCAAGCGCATTGGCCCGCCCGCCGGGCCACGCCCCCCTGATTGGCTCCGCTCCCCTCCCGCCGCGCGACCTCATTGGCCCCGCCAGCCGCCCGGCCCCGCCCACGGCGCACGCGCGTTGGCCGCCGCCCGCCGGTAAACAGCGCCCCGCCGCGCACGCGCCGCCGGCGGCACGCGGACGCCCGGCCGCCGGCCACGTGACCCACGTGTGGGGGCGGGGCCGGCGCGCCCCCTCCTCAAGGCCACGCCCGCCCAGCGCGCGCCCCCCCACACGCATGCGCGGGGGAAACGGAGTGGGCGTGGCCTGGCCGCCCCCGCCCACCCAGGGGACGGGGCGGTTAGGGGGCGGGGCTCTCTGGCTATGGCCCCGCCCCCCCGGCAGTGCCGCGGACGCTGATTGGCCGGCTGAGCGCGGGCCAATGAGGGCGCGCCTTGGAAGGTGGGTGGGCGCCGGGAGGAGACGGCGGTGGAACTGAGCGGAGGCTGCGGTGAGTCCCGGGGCTGCGCCGGGCCCATAGCGGCTCCTTCTGCCCCATAGCAGGGTCCTTCTGCCCCATAGTGGGGCCCTGTGCCCTATAGCAGGGTCCTTCTGCCCCATAGCGGGGCCCTGTGCCCCGTAGCGGCTCCTTCTGCCCCGTAGCGGGGCCCTGTGACCCACAGCGGGGTCCCCAGGCCTCTAACACGTCCCTCTGCCCCATAGCGGGTCCGCCTGCCCTATAGCGGGGTCACACAGCCCTATACCGAGACTCTCTGCCCCATAGCGGGGTCCTTCAGTCCTGTACCGGCCCCTTCTGCCCTATAGCGGGCCACTTCTGCCCCACAGCAGGCTCCTCCGGCCCTAAACCACCTCCCTTTGCCCATGGCGGGATTCTCCAGCCCTAAACCCGGCCCCTCAGCCCCATAGCGGGGTCCTCCTGCCCCACAGAGGGGCCCCTGTACTTTATACTGGGCCCCACAGCCCCCCAGCAGGGTACCTGTGCCTTACACTGGGCCCCACAGCCCCATAGGGGTGGCCCCCAGGCTCCCTGTGCCCCACAGCAGGGTCCTCCCACCCCATCTCGGCCCCCTCTGCCCCACGGCGGGGGTCCCGCTGCGCCCCTACACCCCACAGCAGCCCCCCCCCTCGTATTCCTCTGCCCCACAGCACCATCCCCCCCCCTCTCCCGCGTCCCTCTGCCCCACGGCGGGGCCCCCCCTCCCGCGTCCCTCTGCCCCACGGCGGGGCCCCCCCTCCCGCGTCCCTCTGCCCCACGGCAGCCCCCCTCCTCGTATTCCTCCGCCCCGCAGCACCATCCCCCCCCTCCCAGTGGGGCAGAGCCCCCCAACTAACCCCCCTTCCCCCTCTGCCCCCCCACAGGGATGGCGCAGGACCTGCCCTCGCTGCTGCTGCCCCCCCAGTACATGTGCTCCGAGTGCGGGGGCCTCTACGACAGCCTGGGGGAGGTTCTGCTGCACCAGCGCAGCCACGGCCCCCCCCCAACGCCCCCCCCGCAGCCCCCCCAGTACCAGTGCCCGGACTGCGGCCGCCTCCTCCCCTCCCCCGCCCAGCTCCTCGCCCACCAAACCCAGCACCGGCGCTGGGGGGGGACGGGGCCACCGGTACGGTACCAGTGCGGCGAGTGCCAGGCGCTTTTCCCTTCCCGGGCCCTTTGCCTCCAGCACGGCCGAACCCACCATTTTTACCCCCAAAATTCCACCCCCCGCCCCCCCCCCAGCCTTACGAGTGCTCCGAGTGCGGCCGCCTCTTCCCCACCCCCGAGGAGCTGCTGGAACACCAGGGCGACCATTTCGCCGCCACCGAGAAGGAAAAGCCGGACGCCGAACCCGACCCCCCCACCCCGCCGCGCTCCCCGCCGGAGTCGGCCCCGCCGTCGGAGTCAGAGTCGCCCCCGGAATTTCGCTGCGGGGAGTGCGAGCGCGGCTACGGCTCGGCCGAAGAGCTGCGACGCCACAAGCGGGAGGTTCACACCGCCGCCGCGTTTCCCTGCCCCGAGTGCCGGCGCGGCTTCGGCAGCGCCAGCCGGTTACGCGCCCACCGCCGGACGCACGAGGGGGGCACCCACCCCTGCCCCCTTTGCCCCAAAACCTTTAAGAAAGCGGCAGCGTTGGACCGGCACCGCCGGCAGCACCGCGGCGAGACCCTCTACCTCTGCGTCACCTGCGGCCGCGGCTTCGTCACCCAACCGGCGTTGGCCGCCCACCGCAAGAGCCACCCGGCCGAGCCGCGGCACCGCTGCGCCTGCGGCAAAACCTTCCTCAACATGACCAAGTTCCTCTACCACCGCCGCACCCACGCCGGCAAGAGCGGGACCCCGCCGCCACTGACCAACCGGGGCGGCACCGGCGGCGATGGCAGCGCGGCGGCCGGTCCCCGGTGCCCCGAGCGGCGTCACCGCTGCCCCACCTGCGGGCGGGGGTTCAAGAAGCTGGTGCACGTCCGCAACCACCTGCGGACGCACACGGGGGAGAGGCCCTTCCAGTGCAGCGTCTGCGGCAAAACCTTCGCCTCCGGCGCCAACCTCCTGCGGCACCAGTTCACCCACAGCGGGGAGCGGCCCTACCAGTGCCCCGTCTGCCGCAAGCGCTTCGCCCAGTCCTCCAACCTCCGCCAGCACCGCCGCCTGCACGCCCGCCCCCCCGCCCCCGCCGCCGCCCCCGCCTCGCCGGCCCCCTCGGCCTGCGGCCACCGCGCCCAAACCTTCGGGGACGGGGGGGCCCCGAGCCGGCACCGGCAACGCCACCGCCACCGTTGGGGCGGGGGGGGGCCGCGGTGGGGACAACCAGGCGGCCACCGCGGGCAGAGGGCGGCCGCCCGGCGAGGACGGGCGACGGAGGGGGAGCAGGGGGGCGCAGCGGCCGCGTGGCAGCACCACGACGCTGGTGGCACCGGGGTCCCCGGGGGCGCTGCTGGCACTGGGGTCCCTGGTGTCACTCCGGTTACTGGTGTCATTGCTGGTACTGCTGGCCCTGGTGTCACTGCCGGCACCGGTGCCGCCGGTGTTACTGGTGTCAGTGGCGTTACCGGTGTCACTACTGGTACCTGCGTTACCGGTGTTGTGGCTGGTACTGCTGGCCCTGGTGTCACCGCCGGCACCGGTGTTACCGGTGGCACTGGAGTCCCTGCTGTCCCTACTGGTGCTGGTGTTACTGGTGTCACTGGTGTCAGTGGCGTTACCAGTGTCACCGCTGGTACCTGCGTTACTGGTGTCATTGCTGGTACTGCTGGCCCTGGTGTCAACGCCGGCACCGGTGCCGCCGGTGTCACTGGCGTTACTGGTGTCACCAGTGTCCCTGGTGTTGCTCCAGTTACTGGTGTCATTGCTGGTACTGGTGGCCCTGGTGTCACCACCGGTGTCATTGGTGTTACTGGTGTCACCGGAGCCCCTGGTGTCACTGGTATTACTGGTCTCGCTGGCATTACCGGTGTCCCTGCTGGTACCGGTGTTACCGGTGGCACTGGAGTCCCTGGTGTCAGTGGCGTTACCGGTGTCACTGGTGTCACTACTGGTACCCGCGTTACTGGTGTTGCGGCTGGTACCGGTGTCCCTGGTGTCACCGCCGGCACCGGTGTTACCGGTGTCCCTGGTGTCCCTGCTGGTGCTGGCGTTACTGGTGTCCCAGGTGTCACCACTGGTACCCGCGTTACTGGTGTCATTGCTGGTACTGGTGTCACTGGTGTCACCACCGTCACCGCTGCTCCTGCCGTTCCTGCCATCACCGGAGTCTCTGCTGGCGCCAGTGTCACCCGCGTCCCTTCTGGCACCGGCGGTACCGGCATTACCGCTCTTACTGGTGTCACTGGTGTCACCGCGGGACGTGGTGGGGGGGCCGGGGATGGTGTCCCCGCGCTGACCGGTGGCCCTGGTGGCCCCAGTGTCGGCCCTGGTGGCCCCGGTGGCGTCGCTGGTGGCCCTGGTGACACCGTGACGGTGCCGGAGCCGTTGGCCCTTTGCCGGGCGGCGCTGGAGGGGGGCGGGGGGGGGGGCACTGACGCTCCGCGCCGATGCCTTCGCCTGAGGGGGGGGGGGGGGGACACACACACGACACACGGACATCACCCCTCCCCCCCCCCGTGGGAAATAAAGTTTGACCCCCCCCAAGGTCGCTGCTGGGGTTTGGATGGGATTTGGGGGGGGGGGGGGGGGGGGGCAAACCCAAATCGGGGGAAAACCGCCCCAAAAATTAAGCCCGGGGGGGGTCACCCCCAAAAATCAGCCCCCCCCCCCAAGCTACGGGGGGGGGGGGGGGCGGTTACCCCGAATATCCAGCCCCGGGGGGGGGGGAAACACCCCCAAAAATTCACCCCAAAACCCGCCCCCCTCCCCCCCCAAACTGCCACCCAACACCCCCCTGGGGGGGGGTCAGACACCCCCAAATCACACCGGTGGCCCCCCCCTCCCAAAAACACACACAACCCCCCCCATTAACCACAGCAGCCCCCCCCCGTTTTCATGCCAATAATTTATTGTGGCGGGGGCTGTACAGAGCCGGGACCCTGCAGGGGGGGGACACGGGGGGCGGGGGTGTCACTGCGGTTTTGGGGGGGGCCCCTGCACCCCCCCCCGACATTGGGGGGGGGGGCGATAACAAAAAATACCACCCTCCCCGGGTTTAGTCTATTTACAAAGATTGATAAAAGGGGGGGGTATTTACAAGGTGGGGGGGGAGATAAAAAGCCCCCCCCCCCCAGACACCCGGGGGGGGGGGGGGGCGTTAAAACCAGCCTTAAAATGAGGTTCGGGCACCCCCTTCCCCCCTCCCCCCCGCCCTGGGCCGGTCGTGGAGTCCTGGGGGGGGTGGGGGGTGTCTGCCCGCCCCCCCCCCCAGGTGTGGGGGGGTTGTTGGGGGGGGCGCGCGGGGGGGCCCCTCAGGAGGGGCTGGCGATGGGGCCGGGACCCTCCCCCGGTGGGACTTGGCTGCGCCCCTTGGATGGGGGGGGGGGAGACAGACCCCCCCTATGCCCACAGACCCTCCCCCTCATACACCCCCCCCCCCCCAGGGCCTCCAACCCCCCCCCCAAATGCCTTCCAGACCCCTAAATGCCCCCCCAAACCCCCCAAATCCCAGCCCAGCCCCCTAAATGCCCCCCCAAGCCCCCTAAATCCCCCCCTAAATCCCCTTCCAGCCCCCTAAATCCCATGCCAGACCCCCCCCCCCCCACCGGCGGGGCTGAAGTTGAAGAGGGGGGGCAGGTCGCGGCCGCTGGGCAGCGGGGGTGGACCCCCCCCAACCCCCTCCAGACCCCGCCAAGCCCCCTAAATGCCCCCTAAACCCTCTCCAGACCCCCCCAAATCCCATCCCAGACCCCCCCAAACCCCCAGCAGCTGCCCCCGCGGCGCCACCGTCTCGGGGGGCGTCCGCGCCCCGAACACCTGCGGGACAAAACCCCCCCCCGCCACCTCCCCGCGTCAAGGGAGGGGGGGACGATGCCCCAAACCCACCCCCCCCCGCCTCGAACCCCCACCTTGGCCCAGGGATGTGCCTTGATCCGCGGGAACTTGAACTCCGGGTAGTTGGGGTTCATCTCCCGGATCTGCTCCCGCGTCGGGGTCCCCAAAACCTGGGGGGGGAAGGGGGGGGGGGGGAAAGGTGAAACGGGGACCCCCAAAACCCCCCCCAAGACCCCCAGCCCCCCCCCCAGCTCCATTAGGGACATT